>NC_134781.1:20371813-20391813 GCF_046742065.1 Oratosquilla oratoria | reverse complement strand
TATGTATTTATATCTATGTATATATATATGTATATATATGTATGTATATATTTTTGTGTATATATTATATGTATTTACATATATATATATTTGTATATGTATATATGTATATGTATAAATATATTTATATATGTATATGTGTATATATATATATGTATATATTTGTGTGTATATATATATGTATATATATATATATGTGTATATATATATATATATATGTATATATATATATATGTATGTATATATATATATATGTATATATATACAAATATGTGTGTGTATATATATGCATATATATGTGTGTGTACATATATGTATATATATGTATATGTATGTATATATATATGTATGTGTTTGAATACGACAGCATTCTGGAGGTCATTAATTTTCTTTCGTGTGTTTTCTATTTTTCTAATTATATTCTTCCCTTGGATAGGGTGGGCATAAACCAATTCCTTATAATTTTCCGTTTTATTACACGACTTTTCGTCTCTTAAATAAAATGTAATTTCAATATGTTAAACTTAATTGTAATTCTAAGATTTAATTTCTAGATATAATCTTGTATATTCCCAACCATTAATTCAAACTTGTATCATAAATGTTTATTGTATCTTTAAAAACAGAAATACCATAAGATGTCTTATTAGAGACGAAACGTCGTGTAATAAAATGGGGAATTATAAGGAATTGGTTTATGTCCATCCTATCCAAGGGAAGAATATAAGTAGAAAAATAGAAAACACACGAAAGAAAATTAACAACTACCAGAATGCTGTCGTATTCAATCAAACATGTTTAAAAGAGAACCTGCTCCCAAAATACACCAATATATGTATGTATATATATATATATATATGTATGTTTATATATATGTATATGTATGTTTATATATATGTATATGTATGTTTATATATATGTATATGTATGTATATGTATGTATATGTATTGATATATATATATATGTATGTATATATATATATGTATTTTTATATATATATAATGTATTTATATATGTATATATAATATGTATATATATATATATATATATAATGTATTTATATATGTATATATATATATAATATATATATATATAATGTGTGTGTAATAAGTATTTATATATGTATATGTAATATATATTTATGTATATGTAATATGTATTTATGTATATTTGTATGTATTTATATATGTATATATATATATATATATATTTGTGTATATATTCATATGTATTTATATATACGAATATATATATATATATATATATATATATATATATGTGTGTGTGTGTGTGTGTGTATAAGAGGGCAACATTTGGTAGCCGAAATATAGAATCTTTTTTCATTCAAATTTTATTTTCTCCGACTCTGGGTTTCTTGTGATATATATATATATGTCTGTGATATATATATATATATATATATATATATATATATATATATATATATATATATATAAGCGCATACACACACACACACACACACACACACACACACACACACACACACACACACACACACACACACACACACACACACACACACACACACACACACACACCTGAAAACTAAACCGGTAGGTAATATTTTGGAGGGAGGAGGACTGATTTGAAGAGAAGGGAACGGCCAAGGGAAGTGGCTTTCCTTTAAGGGACACAGAATTTCACAAAGTTGAACAGACTTTTTCAGAGAAGGAAAATTAGAATATTGAAAGACATGTTCTTCAGTAAGAATTAATGTGAGTGGCGTTCCGTTGGCTGCTTATAGTGGAGCTAACGGGGAGAAGCTGCATCACTATCGGTGGTTTTGTGTTTGTTCGTGAGATACCCCCACCTTACACACGTTAAGCATGTACATTCTTTTATTGTACTAAATTTAAATTCATATTTCAATTTTTTCATTGAACCCTGGATTGTACTGGGCTATTGGCTATTTCCAGTTGTCTTTCGCTGCTATAGACTTCTATATATGCATTATATTAAAATATTTTGTATCCATCGTGAAGTATTCATAGCTATGAGTTTCTTTCCATGAGTGCATCTTATAAAAATCGAGATTGCATCGCACTGTCATTTAGATTCATCCTTTAGATGGTACTTTTTACATGGGTGTTCTATGTCGTTTCCACATATCCTAAGCAAGATCTTGCGCAGTGACAAAGTACAATATTCATCTCTTTGTCCGCGTTCATAAAACCGTAATACAATTGTCTTTGGTTTATATTATGTTCTTGTTTGGTCTTTTCATAAATTTCTTGAAAGTTTCAAGTCTGGATGGCATTTTTTCGATGCTCCTCTTGTTGAATTTTCCCCCCAATGTTGTAGTGCTTTGTGGGCTTGTTTCCTCGTATATACTAAGCACATTTTTGGTATTAAAGTTCCATCTGATTTATTTAGGTCTGTATGCAGACATTCGTAATACGTATTTCGTTTTATTACAACCTTACCATTGTGTGCAGATCTATTGAGGTCTATTTTTTTTTTCTATTTTCTATTTTTCCATGTGACACTCCACACGTCACAGGAAGTCGGAGAATTTTTCTTCTGATTATTTTTTCCCCTCGAGTGCAGGGACCCTTGACACCCCTACGGACCAGAGACACGAAGCATTCTTTTTTTATTGAAGACTCGCCTCCACTCCATGAAGAACGCCGGTCTGCTGTCCCTCCGTTCTCCTTAAATCACTCTCCTTTGACTCCACCTCTTCATTGCGATATTGTCCCCAAAGACAGAAGCGCTGGTTATTGCCGACAAAATACTGATATTGTTCTCGTATCTTAATTCATCCCTTATGCCTCTTCACGTTTGTGACTGCCAGAACAGTGTCTACGATAATTGTTATCTTGGTCCGGATGTTCGCACGCCGTTTGGCCGTCCCTCCATTCTTCAGATTCCGTCATTGTAGCTTAGAAATTCAATACCTTAGCTACCAAGTCGGAAGCTTCGGGGATAAATGAACTGTCTCTAAGGTAGCCAGGATAAAGGGATGTGGCACTCGGAAGTGCTTCATCGAGATGGGATTTAACCTCTTCCCTCGTTAGGGAAGGGATGCCTTGGAGAGGAATAGAATAGATTTGAGGTGACTAGAATAAGAAAGTGCTATCAAGTGAAGGGGGGGGGGCTTGAAAGGTTTAGGACGGTAGATATTCTAGATTCCAGTCGAAACCGTCTGTGTAATATTTGTCTTTTTCGTCGGGAGTTCGGTTTACGTTATTTGGGTATTTTCAACTTTGTTTTCCGGATAGTGACTGTAAGCGGCACTGATTTTTTTTTCTTTGTTTTCATTTTGTTTTTTATTCTTGCTTTTATTTTTTTACTTCTTGTTTTATTGTTTTTTAATTTTCTTATTTTCTATATGTATATATATTATAGTTTTACTGTTATTTCAAATCGTAGGTATTTTTTATGTGGCTAACTCAACTGATACATGCACGACATTAGTACCAGAACTAAAACGTTACTCAGATTTGTATATTTTCTTGTGTTTGAAATTTTATTTATAATGTTTTCCTTGTTTTCCTTGTTTTTCTTTGTCACTGCCACACAGTGAAAAAAAATCCTGAAATATCATTTAATACTTAGCATATCTTGCATTTTTCAGTCATCCTCTTCAATGTCACATTTTTGTTATCCCTTTTTATCTACACATATACTATCTAATTCTTTATTTTTTTTCGATCCAGTTCTCAAGTTTATTATTATTCATTATTTTGTAATGAATATTTGAGTTCTTTTATTTGAAACTCGTATGGCTGCTTGCAAGTAATTGTCAAATCTCTTCCACATTGTTTTTGCTTTCTTCTTTGTTCTTATAATTTATTGATGAATACTCCATTTATATTTGTTTACGCTCTTTTACTTTTTGTCATTACTGTAACTCCATTGAATTAAATGATAAAAAATTGTACAGATTTTTAGTGTTGTAATATTTTCTTTTTTGTCCTTTTATTCGTTATATTTTCTCTGCCATATTCTGCTAAAGCGTCCAGATAAAACAGGACGCGAAACAAGTTGTATCTGGAATGATATTTGTTGTCTAATATTTTTTTTCAGCCTTGTGAAGAGTAGTTTCTTCAGTTCTTAAGGTTGTTCAAAGAGTTACAAAAGAGGAGTATGCCGACAGGAGACCTTTTAGTCCATTACTAGGTCGGATGCGAAAACATTTATAATAATGATAAATAAGTAAATCAAGAATAATTCTTATACGTGTTGATCCAGAGGGTAGTTTGAGACAAATCCGAGTATGTTGTTACTTTAGTATCTTGTTTCATCGATTGATTTCAGTTATTGATTTCAGTTTCAGCCCACTATTCCATGGTTAAAATCTACAAGAACTATAAAGCTCCAAACGAATTAAAACGTATCTTTGAGTCCATACCAACCAGTGTATTGGTTTTGATTTCAAATTTATTGCTATTATAAGAACATAAGAATGAAGGAGACTGCAAGAGACCATAAGGCCTACACTAGGCAGCTTCATCGTCTAATGTGAATCAAAATTCTTTATAGTAGCAACCCCTATTCCTATTTTATTCTTTCTACTTGGTAAAACAAATATTTTGATTTGTATGTGTTTCTCTATGTATATATGATATACTAGTTAATGTTTTCTCCGTTTAAAAAGTTTCGAAGCTAGTATGTCGACTGTAAATTCGATAATGCATAGATTTTTTCAAAATTGTTTTTTTTTCCTGAGAACGCTAACAGTGTATAGTCCATCACCTTTAAAAAAAAATTTCTTTGATCCACTTGACACATTTTTTTATATAACATGTCATATCCGTTGTAATTATATCATTCTCTTAAGGGTAGTTATATTTTTTTTATCAAAAGTGTGATTGGTCTGGATCTTTTATTAATATTTAATCTTATTTTGTTTCATTTTCTTTCTAAGATATTCATGTTTCGAAGTTAGCATATCGACTATAAATTCGATAATCTAAATATTTTTTCAAATAAGTTTCTTAAGAGGTACTCAAGTTTCGAAATTAGTATGTACTCAAGTCTGTTCCCTGATCCTTCTCAAGTTTTTTTTTTTTTTTTCAAATCGGTTTCCAACTCCAATTAAATGTTCACCTTCAGTTCATTTCATTCCTTTTCAAGATGACACATTTCTTTTCTTGTGTTCGGCTTTTTTCTTGTGTGTTTTCCATAGGGACATTTCCTCTCGTGTTCCTCATCTTTTCCAGTCTTGCATCTTTGACAGCATGTTTACATGATTGTGTACACGTGTGCATGTACTTGTGTGTGTGTGAATGTGCGTGTGTGGGTGTGCTTTTGTATGTGAATGTGCGTGTGTGTGTGTAAATGTGCGAATGTACGTGTGTATGTATGTATGCATGTGTGAATGTGCTTGTGTGTGTGCGCGCGTGTTTGCTTGTGTGTCTGTGTGTGCATGTGTTGTGTGTGTGTGTGTGTGCGTACGTATATACAGATATATATTATATATATTTGTGTGTGTGTGTGTGTGTGTGTGTGTGTGTGTGTGTGTGTGTATGGGGGGGAAGGAGGAAAAGAGGATGGAAGAGCGGGAGGAGGGGAGGGGGGCGTGGTCTGGCGTGGTGAGGCGGTGGTTAGCCCTTCAAAGCGTGAGTCCGGTACAAGCGTTGGGCGGGTCTACCTCAGCTACTCATCTCACCACCGCTCCTCCACCTCCACCTTCATTTCCAACCCACCCAAGTCCTCCTCCCTCCCTCCTTCCCTCCCTCCCTCCCTCCTTGTTCCCTCCCTATTCCCTATTCCCTATTTCCTCTTTGTTCCCTTCTTCTCTCCCTATTCCGCTCTTCATACTCCCCTTACATCTGTTTTTCCTACTTGTCATAAACATCGTACTCATCACCAACATCTCTCCTTCTCCTCCTCCTCCTCCTCCTTGTCCTTTTCCCTGTCCTCCTCCCCTCTACCCCGTAACTCGTTTCCCCCCAACCTCCCCCTCCCACCCCCACCCTTCCCCTCCTTCAACCTTCTCTCGTTCCCCAAGAACTGTTTCCTAGTCTCGCAAATGGCGCGATCTTTTCATGCGATGTAATTTGCTTATAGCTATACCAGATTTGAAGCAAGCAAGCAACCTCCCCCCTCCCCCCCCGCCACCTGCGTCTTCGTCTGCGTCCGCGTCCCGACCGTCGACGTCGTCGCCGCGTCGCCTCTGCGTCGGCGTCCAATTTGTATAATTTGTCAAGCAGCGTTGTGTTGTGTCGGAGCGACAATGGGGGGATCCGGGCGAAGGGAGCGGCGGGAGACGGGGTATGCCGGTTCATTTGGAATAAATGGGTCCTGGGCATTTGTCACGCAGCAACCCACACATTACATCACATTTAGTCTTCGAGAAACAAAATGATGAAAAAAATGACGCATTTTTGGTCCGCGTTTGTGTATGTATACACACACATCCTGAGAAGACTTTTTGAGGAAAAAAATATATATATATGAGGGGAGATTTTTTTTTTCTTCTTCTTCTTCCTCTTCTTCTTTTTCCAAAAGAAACATTCTCGCTCGTCCACCTCACGGATTTCGATTTTTTTTTTCCTTTTTTCTTTTTCGTGTAGAACAAAGCTTTGTTTTGGGGTTTGCCGGGGAGAGCAGTGTTTATGTCCATTTTCACATCTTTTAGTTGTAAAGGCCGTTATCAAGGCCCATTTGTCGTATTGGCGGCGTCGACGTGGGTTAGTCGATCTTCTGTTTTATGTCGTAAATACCGTCCGGGATGTGGGATCAAATCCTGGGATTAGATGTTATATTTGGTTTTTGGGAATCTGGGAGTGGGGAGGGGGAATAGGGGATTGTACCTGTGCCATATGATCTGGGATTAAATCCTGGGATTAGATGTTATATTTGGTTTTTGGGAATCTGGGACGGGGGAGGGGGAATAGGGGGTTGTACCTGTGCCATATGATCTGGAATCAAATCCTGGGATTAGATGTTATTTTTGGTTTTTGGGAATCTGGGAGGGGGTGATAAGGGATTGTACCTGTGCCATAGGATGTGGGATTAAATCCTGGGATTAGATGTTATATTTGGTTTTTGGGAATCTGGGAGGTGGGGGATAGGGGGTTGTAACCTCTGCCATATGATTGGCCAGACCTCGAACTTGATCAGTAAAGATGTGTTGATCTCCAGGGCAACATTGTAAACATCTTGGCTATAGGGGAGCGAAGGATGGACGATGCTGTATGGAGCGGCAGGTGATTTTATTACATTTAAGTTGACTAAAGACGTTTTAATTTATCTTTTATTTTCATTTATTTATCTAGTTAGTTATTTTGTTCTTTCAGTTTTAAGAGGCTAAAAAGGTGTTTTTGTATTTTTCGATTTTTTTTTTCTGAATAAAGTTGATTGTCATTATCCAGAAAAAACAACTGAAAATCCCGTCGGCTTCAAAAGGGTAATTTTCAAGAAGGAGTCTTTAGCCAACCCCCCCCCCCCCCCGTGGGTCCTAGAAGCTCCCCTGAAGTGAATAAAATCGCTTAGCGTCAACCACAGCAGAGTATTTCAAAGTTCCTTCAGGATCGAAATGGTGCTCTTGGAGGAGGGAACTCGAATACGGACACAGATGGTATTCTGTTTTTTTATGTATGATTTTTTTCAGTTTTTATATTGCAAAGGTTAAGTATAACCTTGTGAAACTTTTTGTATTTCCTTTTTCTTTCAATTCAGTTTTAACCTCGGACGTTATATATATATATATATATATATATATATATATATATATATATATATATATATATAATTTTTTTTATTAGTCTTGTTTGACCTCTGCCGCTGCAGGTCTTGCATTTTTTTTTTCTTTTTTCTAAGAAATCCAACTTCATATGCAATTACATAACCTTATAGCAGTTTCATGTATTTTAAAATCATTTAACAATACTAGCTTTTTATTCATACTATTTCTATAACACGTATATTTTTCCCTGAAGATACTGTTATAAATATTATCCATGGTTATACTGGAATACTATGCACGAACATGACCGAGGGAGGGAATGTGTGTGTGTGTGTGTGTGTGTGTGTGTGTGTGTGTGTGTGTGTGTGTGTGTGTGTGCGCATGTGTGTGTGCAGCTGTGAAGACACGGTACAGGTTGAGCGGAGCAAGGCTGTGCATGTCAGGTGTAGCGACACCGTGCGTGTTTCATACAACGACACCCTAAATTGCCCCTGATCGTAAATGGAGAAAGATTTGATGTACTTCTCCGGCGGTCGAATGTGGGTGCATGAGTGAGGAACGTAGATGTGTTCGTGCATGTGCGTGTGTTCGTGCGTGCGTGCATGCATGCATGCACGCACGCCGGTATGTAACCACACGCATAGGCGCATACACGCACGTACGAATGTGTTTGTGCATATGCTGTACATATGTTGTTGTATATGTCAATTGTGTTTTGGAACCATGCAAATTTGTCTTTAGTCGAGTGTTTCATGTGTAATGAATCTTATATCAGTTGAAGTAAGGGAGTTGTAGTAAAGCAACAACGAAAAATACAATTGCAGTCATTTGGTATTTCACGGATTTGATTAGGGTGTCCGCAGTTGCACATGTATACGTGTGTGTACGCGCACATACACACATGCACACACACATACACATACATACACATACACATACACATACATACGGTTTGGTGATTGTTTATTAAGTTGATTCGTAAAAAAAATATCTTCTATGTACGACTGCCTTGGCAGAAAGATCATTTGTTATTCAACTGACGCTTATATATATATATATATATATATATATATATAAATATATATGTATGTATATACATATATATATGTATATACATATATACATGGATATACATATGTATATGTATATATATTTATATATATATATATATTTGTATATATATATATATGTATATATATATATACATATATATATATATATATATATATATATATATATATATATATATATATATATATATATATATATATATATATATATATATAATATATATATATGTAGAGGGTTTCAAGACTTCTTCCCAACACCGACAATAGACTTCGAGCTGGTCTTCCGTTCTCCGCTCTTTCTTCTCCTTTGGGGTCTCTCCTTGTCTCTCTCCTTGTCTCCTGTCCCTCTCTCTCTTTCTCTCTCTCCCTCCTTTCTTTCTCTCTTATGTCTATCTCTCTCCAGTCTCTCTTTTCCTCTCTTTCTCCAGTCTCTCTTTTCCTCTCTCTCTCTCTCTCCTCTCTCTCTCTCTCTCTCTCTTTCTTTTTTAGAAGTACGTACAAAAACGTTTTGTTCTATTTTTCAAAACTTTCGTCCCTTGCATGCCATTACTCCTTCGTTCCATCTCGCACCATTTCTTTTTTGTCTTCCATTGCAATTGTAAAATGAAATCGCAAGAATTTTACGAAATAGAATAAAATAAATTAGAATAAAAAAAATCAGGAACTGCAATACGAGGAGCAAGTATTCGAGTGTTTAGATCTTCACAATTCCAAATGTGACATACAGTTGATTACAAAGAAATTTGGTTTCTGATTGTTGACAATTCGTTCGACAAATTTATTTCATCCATCTTGTAGAATTTACAGCCTGAGTTGTTGACAGTTTTTCAATTTGTAGATGTTCATATCTGACGTTAATGAATAATATTATGGCTGAGTGGATGTGTATTGCATAGTTACTTTTTTTTGGTTCTTTTCGTACATTGGGGAGATTGGTAAAGCTGAATAAAGTTGTTTTGTGTCAGCCGGACGAAGGGGACTAAAAATACAACGAAAACAAGTCGTTGAAGCTCAGGAGCCACTTTTCATGTGTTCTGTTTTGAATACTTCCTGTCAGTTAACTACCTCATTGCTTCACCTTTTTTTTTTAACGTATCTTTTACGAGGTTCATTTGATCACAAAAAATGGTATGTTCCCAGTCTTTGAGACCTAATGGCGTATAATATAGTCTGTTGATAACAATTTTGCTCCTGAATAAAACGACCTCGGGGTGAGTCCTAATGTTTGTGCTCATATATCCTATACTCTGTTGCACCGGGTTTGAGAAATGCTTGACTCGCTTTAAGGCCACTACTCCGTCTGATGGGTTGGCAGTGTTGCCAAAGAGTGAGACAAACATTTCTCAGAGTAGCTATGAAACAGAGTACGATGAAATGGATTTTTTCGTTGAAACAGAGTATAGCTGTGTTCTTTGTTAAAATGAAATGCAATCTTGGAGGAAAGGAGAATTTAATATTGTAAAGTTGTGTGAAAAATTATAAAAGGATGTTTTCAAAATTTGAAAAGAAGATTAAGTCCTTTTGGCCTACAAAATGCAACATGATGAATATGGTAATATATACAAGAAGGCCAATAAACAAAATTGACCATTTAAGATAACTCGGAGGAAATTTTGTTGAGACTGTTTAACTGAATCTTAAAACACTGAATCTGAATACATGCGGTTTTTTTTTGTGTGTGTGTGTGTGTGTGTGTGTGTGTGTGTGTGTGTGTGTGTGTGTGCGAAGTTTGATCCATTCTCTGTTTGGGGTAAACTAGTGTGTGTCCTTCACTGACCTGGTAGGAGTGGATAAGCTTGTGCATAACCTTCAGATGGAATATGCGTCCTGATAGGTTGAATAAAAATAGACCGGTTAAGAAGGAAATAGATAATAGAAGGAAATAGACAAATAGAAAGAAAAAAGATAACTGAAGGCAATAGAAAATATATGGAAATAGATAATAGAATGAAATAAATGACTGAAGGAAATAGATAGTAGAAGGAAATAGACAAATAGAAAGAAAAAGATAACAGAAGGCAATAGAGAATATATGGAAATAGATAATAGAATGAAATAAATGACTGAAGGAAATAGATAATAGAAGGAAATAGATGATAGATGGAAATAGATAATAGAAATAGATAATAGAAAGGAATAGATAACAGAAGGAAATAGATAACAGAAGGAAATAGATAACAGAAGTAGGTAATAGGAGGCAGTAGATAATAGAAGGATGTAGGTAAAAGATAATAGAATGAACAGCTCATAGGATATACACAAATTGCTGAACGCCTTATTATTCGGGGAAAGCTTAATGTAAGGGTTAACCCTATAGCCACCGTGACACCCAGTCAGCTGAATAGAGTTGCCTAGCGCTGGCCATAATATAGTCAACAAAGGATGGCACCTTAAGGGTTTGTTAGTCTCGACCTCTGCTTTGGTGACATCACCTCAGCTGAATAAAATCGTCAAGCGGCGGTCAGAATATATATAAAGGGTTTGTTGTGCTGAAGGGGCTGGTTGTAATATTCAAGGAAAATAAATTATATATATATATATATATATATATATATATATATATACAATATATATATATATATGTATATGTGTGTGTGTGTATATATTAATGATGAGTTCTTGAAAAAGCAGCTTCTGGCGAACCCAACAATCACGGGTAACTAACTTGGAGTAAGAATCTGAGTGTATAGGGAAAAAGTTGCAGCTCAGCGGTTCCTGGTGTGAGATCTTCTCTGATTCGCCACCACTAGACGTTTGATGAAATAATATACAAGACGTATAGGGCAGAGTACAAGGGTCGGGAGGCTGTGACGTTAATGGTGACTCCGAAAGAGGTCGACGGAGTTCAATTAGATATACCGCCGTTGATCCTCCATAGAGAACGTCGCAGTGTGTAAATAGAGGGCATTGTGTGTGTATAGGGTCGGTATTGCATGGGTATGGGTATATATGTATAGTGGGGTGACGCGCTGTCGCCTCGGGTGGGGCGGACGGCGACGCGGCCTTCTTTTGTTGTAGAAGGAGCTCGCCACCATTCAAGAGTTTTGTTTTGGTTGTTTATCTATTTCTTGGTTTGTTTTTATTGTTATTATCATTATTATGATTTTATTATTTTTATCATTGTCTTTGATGTTATGATTGTATACATATGTACACACACACACACACACACACACACACACACACACACACACACACACACACACACACACACACACACACATATATATATATATATATGTATATATATATGTATATATATATATATATGATATATATATATATATATATATATATATATATATATATATATATATATATATATATATATATATATAATATACACCAACGGCTTTTTCTCCCTTAGAAGGGAGGTAGCCAAAGTCAAAGGTATATTTATATATACATATGTATTATGTATATATATATATATATATATATATATATATAAATATATATATAATTATTCTTTTTCTTCTATTTCTTTATTTGTATTTATTTACATGCTTATCTTTTATTTTACCTCTTTGGTGAAACTCAAAGGAAGGATAGATATCCCACGCTAAGTACATGTTGTCAAACTTTGGCTGATATTAGAAAAGTCATATTAGGTCCTCGTTATATGGTCAAATAAATGGATCAGGCAATGAAAGGATTTTTTTTTCTTTTCTTGATGAATAAACTACTGTAGTATCAATCTGTTTAGATTCTTTAGAGCTCATTCGAGTCCATCAACAAAATGAAATCCTCAAAGTTAATTTTTTTTATTTTAACTCCCAATATATGGTTTTATAGATTTATTTTATTTTATTTTATATGTATTTATATTTTTTTGGCGTTAGTCAGAACAAAGTACTTTAATGTTGCGAATTCGTTCCAGCATTCAGTAAACGATCGATCGGAAATGTAAAGATTTTTCTTGACAAGCGAATCCGCTATAGCTGTGCACACCCAGCGTGGTAACTAGGGGGGGAAATGGTGCAACGGTTCACTGGCGTAGGCGATGGTGTGATGGTGATAGCAAAAATGGTGATATTGGTCAATGCTTTAATAATGGTGGTTATGATAGTGATAGTAGTACGAGTGGTGATAGTGGTGGTGATTGATGATGTTCTGTTATGCTTGTTGTGGTCGTGGTCATAGATGGTAGTGGTGATGGTGTGCGTCGTGATAATGATGATTATGATGATGATGGTGATGCTTATAACAGTGAAAGTAACGGTGGTTGGATGTAATGAACCGGTTTACTAGTGCTTCTATCCTTATGTGACAATCTCGCCGTCGCACGAAATGATGGTGATGGTGATAATGATAGTGAGGGTGATGATGATGGCATTGGTGGTGAAAGTAGTGGTCATAGTGATAGTGACTGGTGGTGATGGTTATAGTGATAGTGACTGGTGGTGATGGTTATAGTGATAGTGATTGTGATGATGGTGGTCATAATGATAGTGAGTGTGGTGATGGTGGTGATAACGATGAAGATGGTGATGGGCATAGTGATTGTGACTGGTGGTGATAGTGGTCATAGTGACTGGTGGTGCTGATGATAATAGTGATGCAGGTGGCGATGGTGATGGTTATAGTGCTAGTGACTATGATGGTGGTCATTGTGATAGTGACTGGTGATGGTGGTCATGGTGATAGTGACTGTGGTGATGGTTGTCATGATAGTGATGAAGGTGGTGATGGCGATGTTTATAGTGATAGTGACTGTTATGATGATGATGGTCATAGTGATAGTGACTGTGGTGATGATATAGTGACGAAGGTGGTGATGGTCATACTGATTGTGATTGTGATGATAGTGATGAAGATGGCAATGGTGATGGTCACACTGATAGTGATTGTGATGGTGATGATGGTGGTGATCTCCCGAGGCGAGGTGATGAGGCATCCGTGGCGAGGAAGTAGTAATGACATCCGCGATCGAAGGGGGGTAATTGTGTTGGTAATGGTGACCCTGTTGGTCATGCTGACACGACTGACAACGGTCGAAAAGGATGGTTGTCAATTCGAACCATTTGGCCCCAGGGGGCTTCCTCCTGACTGAATAAAATTCGATCGACGTTAGTAATCGGAATGAAATATGGAAATTAAAAAATCGAATGATGGTAAGAAAATGTGCAAAATCAAAATTCAATTGACGTCAGCAGGAATAAATTATAAATTCAAAATTCGATTGATGGTAAGAAAATGTGCAAAATCAAAATTCAGTTGACGTCAGCAGGAATGAAATATAAATTAAAAATTCGATTGATGTTAAGAAAATGTGCAAATCAAAATTCGATTGATGTCCGCAGGAATGAAATATGTTAAATTAGAAATTCGACTGATGTTAACAAAAAGTGCAAATTCAAAATTCGATTGACGTCAGCAGGAATGAAATGTAAACTTAAAATTCGATTGCTAAGAAAATGCGCAAATTAAAAATACGATTGACGTCAGCAGAAATGAAATATAAATTCAAAATTCGATTGATGTTAAGAAAATGTGCAAATTCAAAATTCGATTGACGTCAGCAGGAATGAAATATGTAAATTCAAAATTCGACTGATGTTAAGAGAATGTGCAAATTCAAAATTCGATTGACGTCAGCAGGAATGAAACGTGTAAATTCAAAATTCGATTGCTAAGAAAATGCGCAAATTCAAAATTTGATTGACGTCAGCAGGAATGAAATGTAAATTCAGAATTCGATTGCTAAGAAAATGCGCAATTCAAAATTCGATTGACGTAAGCAGAAATGAAATGTAAATTCAAAATTCAATTGATGTTAAGAAAATGTGGCGATTCAAAATTCGATTGACGTCAGCAGGAATGAAACATGTAAATTCAAAATTCGACTGATGTTAATAGAATGTGCAAATTCAAAATTCGATTGGTATTATTAAGAAGGAAATATGTAAATCTAAAATTCGACTGATGGACTGATGCTGAAAAAATTAGTGAAGTCAAAATTCGATTGACGTCAGTAGGAATAAAATGTCTAAATTCAAAATTTAGTAATTGTTGATGAAATGTACAAAATCAAAATTCGATCGATGTCAGTGGGAATAAAATATGTAAACTCAAAATTCGACTGATGTTCAGAAAATGTTAAAAGTCTAAATTCGATTGGCGCTAGTAGGAATGAAATATCTATTTATCTATCTATATATCTTTTCCCCCCATTATATGGGAGGGGTAGCTAAGTCAGAGGCACATACCTATTCCCACCCATTCCACTCCCTTCCACCACCCCTTCCACCCCTCCCATCTCAGCTCCTCATGGATGACGGGTCATCCTTGTATCCGCCAACTGTCCTGGGTCAAACGTAATGCAGCAAGGCACAGTACATCCACAGCAAGGCCGCTTCACTTAATCGGCGACCCCCCCCCCCTCCGTCCCTTCAAGTTCCTTAACTGATGTTAAGGAAATGTACAAAGTCGAAATTCGATTGGGATTTTTAAGAAAAAATATATGTAAATTCAAATTTCGACTGCTGATAAGAAAATATGCAAAATCAAAATCGGACTGGCGTTACTAAGAACAACATATGTAAAGTCAAAATTCGGTTGGTGTTAGAAATTATGTAGTCGCAGGGAGATACTAAAAGGTTCATGAAAGGAAGGGGGGGGGCTGAAAGCTTTGCGGCCCCTTCCCCCTCCACTCCCCCTCTTCCCCCCTCCCCCACCTCCTTCCCCTGCCCCTCCTCCTCCTTCTTCCCCTGCCCCTCCTCTTCCCCCGTCTTCGGGTTGGTTGTTTACCCCCCCCCCCAAAAAAAAAAAAAGTGACAACCAAGTAATAATAGGTTTAAAGGAGGAAGGCTGTGATGTTATAAATGGTACTTCATTTCTCGTAAAAAAAAATCCAGCCGCCTTCACCTTCCTCCACCCTCCCCTTCCCCTCCCTTTTCCCCTCCCCTTCCCCTACACACGTACTCTCTCTCTCTCTCTCTCTCTCTCTCTCTCTCTCTCTCTCTCTCTCTCTCTCTCTCTCTCTTCCCTTTCTCTTCCCTCTTCCCTTTCCTCTTTTTCCCTCTCTCCCTTCCCTCTTTCTGCCTTTCTTACTTCTCCCATTGCTTCCTCTTCCCTTCCTCCCTCTCTTTCCTTTCTCTCCCCTCCCTCCCCCTCGTCCTCCCCACCGACAGACATATCCCATTGTGTGTAAGAAGGAAATGCTTTAGAAGAATTAAATATGTGTACGTAATGGAATGGAATAGTTCTGCAATAGTATCGAATACTCCGTGAATAGCAGCAGAATAAGACAATGGACTGGAGCAGCCTTGGGTCTGGGTATGGATAGGTGGTTTTAAGCGTTTTGACAGCTGGTAATCGTCGCAACAATTGCTAATGGTTATCGCTCTCGCAGCTGGTTTTTACCACGTCAGCAACTGGAGGTGGGAGGAGAGGGGAAGAAGCGGGGAGGGATAATGCAGACGGTGCAACGTTTGAGGGCGCGTACGATTTCTTGAGCGTCCCCTTGGAAATAGGGATTTATACTAAGCTTTTCACAGCGAGGAAGCGTAATACTATCACATAAGCCTTTCTCAAAGTGTTATAAAAATTGATAAATAAACAAAAGCCTACAGGGCACTTCAAAAAGAACGTACCCTTTGGAAACGTTTAATTTTTAGAGATTTCCGTTTATCATTTGTTCATTTGTGCTTAACAAGTATAAGTGTCTGTCACCCGAGTTCGGACTCTTAACTTCGACTTCGGAGGGCGACTTCGGAGAGTAATGGAAAGGAGAAGCTGGTCCTGTAGGCAGCCTCTACTTTGGGCTCGTAAAGATACTCAGCTTGGCAGACATGGGAATGTGTATAATAGGCAACAATGGGAGGCTGGCTTGATCGGTTCATGCAGCCACCAACACACGAGCCAATAGGAATTCGGATTCGGCCCTGCCAGCTGGTGACGTCACAAGGACCAACAGATTTTAGGGAAGGGAGTAGGGTGTTGTTAGTTGGGACTGTGTGTATATGGATATGCATGAAAAGGGGCATAGAACGTATAATTGCAAGCACACATACATGTGGGAGCGTATACACACTCGCGCACGCGTACACACACACACACACACACACACACACACACACACACACACACACACACACACACACACACACACACACACTGTGTATATATATATATATATATATATATATATATATATATATAGTGTGTGCTCACGTGTGTGTGTGTGTGTAGAGTGTGTATGTGCAAGCGCACATTGGAATGATATGCATGCAGCAAGATTTTGCATTTAACTCAAAATAAACCTATAAAACGAATATATCTTTCTATTTTGTAGATGGAACACAGCTTAAGAACACCACACGGCTGTCCATCACAACAAAATGGATCGAATGCTACAAACTAAGTAAATCTGCAGCACAGACGCTTACATTTAGTACCAAGGGAAACATGTGGGGGACGCCATTGACACTAAGTGGAGAGAGAGAGAGAGAGAGAGAGAGAGAGAGAGAGAGAGAGAGAGAGAGAAAGAGAGGGAGGGAGGGAGAGAGAGAGAGAGAGAGAGAGAGAGAGAGAGAGGGGGGGGGAGGGAGAGAGAGAGAGGGAGGGAGGGAGAGAGAGAGAGAGAGAGGGAGGGAGGGGGAGGGTGTGTGGTGGTGGTGGAGGGGTGAGCCGGAGAACTTCACACACAGGCAGCAACGAAAATGGCGGAGTCCCTTTCGGACGCTCTGGTTGCCAGTCATCCAGTGTGCATATATGTATTTATAGTATATGTACGTATAAATGTGAATATGTGTAATATATGTATATATGGTTGTATGTGTGTGTATATAGGAATATAGGACTGCATTAGTGGCTGGTGGGAAGTTGACAGATGGAGATGGGTTGATGTGATGACGTGAATTGTTGGGAACTGGAATTATGTAAACGGACCCTACACGATCAGTATTATTGCTCAATATTCCGTATGGTATAATATTACTGACGGTGTAGGGATGGTATTCAAGAGGCACATGTACATCAATATATTGGTGTCTTCAATATATTGTTATTTTTCAATACCATCCCCACACCGTCAATAATATTGTACAATACGGAATATTGCTCAATAATAGTGATCGCGTGGGTCCCGCTGTAGTGTTGGGATGGGGAGATTTGGTCACAGGATGTTACCCAGGCGGGGGGGGGGGGTGAAGGTGTGAATTGGGACCTGGAAATGGAGGTGGAAATGATGGGTGGGTGGATGTCCTGGGTTCACAGTTGGGGTTTAACAATGTCCCCGCTTGTTCACCTGCGCTTCTCTCCTTATGAACAATATCGTTGCCGAGAGATTGTTCTTTCTGTTGTTGTTGTTGTTGTTATTACTATAATTATTGTTATTGTTATTATTATTTATTATTGTTTGTTATTATTTATTTGTGTATTATTTCAATTAAAAATGAATGTACATGGGAGTATGGAATCCTTTATATATGGGAGTTCTAGTAAGGAGTCATCAAGGAGTGTTCACAGGATGCGAAGTTGGGGATGTATCTGAATATAGAAATTTCTTGTAGGATACAACAAGGGATTAGAGAGAGAGAGAGAGAGAGAGAGAGAGAGAGAGAGAGAGAGAGAGAGAGAGAGAGAGAGAGAAGAGTCGTTACTTCCTTTTCCCTATCTATCCCCCACAATTTCTCTCCTATTCCCTATTCCTCTCCTACCCCCTATTCCTCTACTATCCTCCTATTCCTCTCCTACTCCCTATTCCTCTCCTAACCCCTATTCCTCTCCTACCACTATTCCTCTCCTATCCTATTCCTCTCCTACTCCCTATTCCTCTCCTACTTCCTATTCCTCTCCTAACCACCTATTCCTCTCCTACCCCTGTATTCCTTTCCTAACCCCCTATTCCTCTCCTACCCCCATTCCCCTCCTACGCCCTATTCCTCTCCTACCCTCCTATTCCTCTCCTACCTCCTATTCCTCCTACCCCCTATTCCTCCCCTACCCCCGTATTCCTCTCCTATCCCCCTATTCCTTTCCTACCCCCTATTCCTCTCCTACCCCCGTATTCCTCTCCTATCCCCCTATTCCTTTCCTACCCCCTATTCCTCTCCTACCCGTATTCCTCTCCTACCCCCTATCCCTCTCCTCCCTTTCCTTCTGTATCCCTCTCCCCTCCCATAACTCTCCTCTTCCGTCTCTCTCCTCCCCGTTTCTCTCCCCTCCTCTCCTCCACGTCCTTCTCTCTCCCGTCCTTCTCTCTCCCGTCCCTCTCTTCTCCCGTCCCTCTCCCCCCGTCCCTCTCCCCCCGTCCCTCTCTCCTTCCCGTCCCTCTCTCGTCCCCCGTCCCTCTACTACTTCCGTCCCTCTCCTCCACCCGTCCCTGCTTCCCCCGTCCATCTTTCCCTCGTCCCTCTTTCCCTCGTCCATCTTTTTGATGTGTGTGTGTCTGTATAAGTGCTGTGTGCCCCTTTTGGAAATTTCGAAAAAATGATGTGCCATGTCTCCGTCCCTGTTTCCCTTGTCCTTTTTTCCCTCGTCCCCTTTTGTGGTGTGTGTGTGTGTGTGTGTGTGTGTGTGTGTGTGTGTGTCTGTGTGTGTATGTGCGTTTGTGTACAAGTGCTGTGAGCCCCTTTTGCAAGGTTTGAAAAGATGATGTGCCATGTTTCCGTTTGCGCATAAAAAATGCAAGACAAACTTCTGCATATCCGTAAAATGTTATTTCTGGTTTTCGGTTGTCGCCTTGAACACCGGTGGGGGGTGGGGTGGGGAGGGGGTGGAGGGGGGGATAGAATGAGCTAATATCCATCCATCATGTAAAATCGCCATTCGTGACTTGCTTTTCTCGTGTAATGTCTAAAGTGAATGATGTTTTAATTCCGCATTGCCTTCGGAATATACGGGTTCCTGTCGTCAGGTTCGTGTGATTTATTAACCTTAAGCGTATACACCTGTCATTACCAGTGGAAGTTATTCTTACAGGATGAAGGAGGTTTTTGTTTGTCAATTGTCTTCATTATAGAAATTCACCTCTGAGGGATGACGTGGAGTATGTTCATTTGTATATATATATATATAGAAGGAAACTGGTTGGTTGTGTTGGATCTAGGATCTCGGAGTGTGATCTCATCTAAGCGTTGGATTTGGGTGCGGAAATTAGTGAATTTATATGAACTTTGATAAGCAATTTCTCGAATTTGATTAGCTGTAGTTTTTCTTTTTGACTTTCAGTGGTGTATAACTTTTACCTTGGTTTTTTCCTAAAATCTTGGGATGCAGAAATTAGTGAATTTATATGAACTCTGATAAGCAATTTCTTTTTGACTTT
>NC_134781.1:20361813-20366813 GCF_046742065.1 Oratosquilla oratoria | reverse complement strand
CCCGCTTCCTCTTCCAATTCTCCCTCTTCCCTCTCCTCTACCCCCTTTTTTTCCTCACCTCCTCCTCCTCCACCTCCTCCTCTTCCTCCTCCTCTTCCTCCTCCTCTTCCTCCTCCTCCTCCTCTTCCTCCTCCTCCTCCTCTTCCTCCTCCTCTTCCTCCTCCTCCTCTTCTTCCTCCTCCTCTTCCTCCTCCTCTTCCTCCTCCACCTCCTCCTCCTCCTTTTCCTCCACTGCCTATTTCTCCAACACTTCCTCCTTTTACTCTTCGCATCTCGTCACATCGTCCCTCTATATTGTTGATCCAAAATCACCTCTTCCTTTTCCTCGTCCACTCTGAGTTTCCTCTTTTCCCTCTACCATCACGTTCAGCGCCTTCTCCTCCATCACCCCAGTCTCCTTTTCCTCCTGCAACATCATTTCCGCCTCCTTCCTCCTTCAACATCAAATCTTCCTCCTCCAACATCCTCTTCCTCCTTCAACATCTGTTTCATCCTCTTCCTTTTTCACCATCCTCCTCTTCCTCCTCGTCCACCTGCTCCTACTCCTCGTCCTCCTCCTCCTCCTCCTACTCCTACTTCTCCTCCTACTCTTACTCCCTCTACTCATTCCTCTTCTCTTACTCCTACTCCACCATCACAGCTTACATTTCTTCCACCATCGCCTTTGGTTATTCCTCCCTCGCCATCATCATCTCCTCCTCTTCCCTCTCCCCAACATCTCCGTCTCCTTTTCCTCCACCATCACTTTAGTCTTCTCCACTACCTCATTTTCCTTCTCCTCCACTATAACCTCATTTTCCTTCTCCACTATAACCTCCTTTTCCTCCTCCTCCACTATAACCTCCTTTTCCTCTTCCTCCACTATAACCTCCTTTTCCTCCTCCTCCACTATAACTTCCTTTTCTTCCTCCTCCTCCACTATAACCTCCTTTTCCTCCTCTTCCTCCACTATAACCTCCTTTTCCTCCTCCTCCTCCACTATAACCTTCTTTTCCTCCTCTTCCTCCACTATAACCTCCTTTTCCTCCTCCTCCTCCTCCTCCATCACCCCCCCCCACCACCACCACCTCCGCCGACCTCCACCGTCACCCGCACCTCGTCCTGTGTCGCAGTTATCCTAATCAGCATCTCCCTTGTTGCGCGTGAGGGCGTCTCGCCCGCCTTATCGCAGGGGCAAACAGCCCTTAAGCGTCGTAGAAAGATCCGGCTTAATATCGACCTTTCCATCGCATCGCAAGACACTTTGCCATTATTTTTCGGTCATAATAATGTGGCTGTAATTACCAGGACAGTGTGTGTGTGTGTGTGTGTGTGTGTATGTGTGTGTGTGTCTGTGTATGTGTGCGTGTGTACGTGCGTGTGTGTGTGTGTACGTACGTTTGTGTATGTGTGCTTTGAGTGTTTGTATGCTTGCATGTGTTTATGTGTACATACGTTTGTGTATGTGTGCTTGTGTGTATGTGTACTTTGTGTATGTGTGCATTGTGTGTGTACACGTGTGTGTGTACGTATATGGATATACGTGTTTGGATGTGCGCATGTGTTAAGCGATCCAACTCAACATCATGATTCTCATGACCGTGAGAGTCAGTAACAACTAACTGGAAAAATGAATCTAAGGAAAACAATGTATTCAGTCCAGGCATACCGTAAGTACAGAACTCTTCTCCAAAACTTCATGTTCGCCCTTATCCTCTTTAAAACAAAGGGGATATCACCTCTTCCACTTGCCCCGCTTCGTCTTGTTTCTCTTCCTCTTACCCCTCTTCCTCTTGTCCCTCTTCCTCTTGTCCCTCTTCTTCTTGCCCCTCTTCCTCTTGTCCCTGTTCCTCTTGTCTCTCTTCCTCTTGCCCCTCTTCCTCTTGTCCCTCTTCCTCTTGCCCCTCTTCCTCTTGCCCCTCTTCCTCTTGCCCCTCTTCCTCTTGTCCCTCTTCCTCTTGCCCCTCTTCCTCTTGTCCCTCTTCCTCTCGCCCCTCTCCCTCTTGTTCCTTTTCCTCTTGTCCCTCTTCCTCTTGCCCCTCTTCCTCTTGCCCCTCTTCCTTTTGTCCCTCTTCCTCTTGCCCCTCTTCCACTTGTCCCTCTTCCTCTTGTTTCTCTTCCTCTTACCCCTCTTCCTCTTGTCCCTCTTCTTCTTGCCCCTCTTCCTCTTGTCCCTGTTCCTCTTGCCCCTCTTCCTCTTGCCCCTCTTCCTCTTGCCCCTCTTCCTCTTGCCCCTCTTCCTCTTGCCCCTCTTCCTTTTGTCCCTCTTCCTCTTGCCCCTCTTCCTTTTGTCCCTCTTCCTCTTGCCCCCTTCTTTTTCCCCTCTTGTCCTTTCCCTCATCCCGTTCCTCCTTCCACCACCATCTCTCCTTCAACTGGTGGAAAAGTTGAACGTAGACGATGGAAGTAGGGGTGGGGGTGAAAATGGAGGTGGTGGAGGTAGAAGTGGAGATGGAGGTAGAAGAGGAGGTGAAGATGGAGGTAATGGAAATAGCAGTGGGGGTGAAGGTGGAGCTGGTGGAGGTAGATGTCGAGGTGGTGAAGGTGGAAGTAGAAGTGGAGGGGAAGGTGTAGGTAGAAGTGGAGGGGAAGGTGTAGGTAGAAGTGGAGGGGAAGGTGTAGGTAGAAGTGGAGGTGAAGGTGTAGGTAGAAGTGGAGGTGAAGGTGTAGGTAGAAGTGGAGGTGAAGGTGTAGGTAGAAGTGGAGGGGAAGGTGAAGGTGGAGGTGAAGGTGTAGGTAGAAGTGGAGGTGAAGGTGTAGGTAGAAGTGGAGGTGAAGGTGTAGGTAGAAGTGGAGGTGAAGGTGTAGGTAGAAGTGGAGGTGAAGGTGTAGGTAGAAGTGGAGGTGAAGGTGTAGGTAGAAGTGGAGGTGAAGGTGTAGGTAGAAGTGGAGGTGAAGGTGTAGGTAGAAGTGGAGGTGAAGGTGTAGGTAGAAGTGGAGGTGAAGGTGTAGGTAGAAGTGGAGGGGAAGGTGTAGGTAGAAGTGGAGGGGAAGGTGTAGGTAGAAGTGGAGGTGAAGGTGTAGGTAGAAGTGGAGGTGAAGGTGTAGGTAGAAGTGGAGGTGAAGGTGTAGGTAGAAGTGGAGGTGAAGGTGTAGGTAGAAGTGGTGGTGAAGGTGTAGGTAGAAGTGGAGGAGAATGTGGAGGTGGAGGTGAAGGTGTAGGTAGAAGTGGAGGTGAAGGTGTAGGTAGAAGTGGAGGGGAAGGTGAAGGTGGAGGTGGAGGTGGGTGTCGATCGTAAATCACTGTGGCCGCTTCGGCGTGAATAAAGTAGAGTTCCGTGTCGTCGTCTCCGGGTGCGCTTTGGGGTCGGACCTCGAGATGAATCTTTTCACGACCCGCCGACGAAAAGGAGCGGGCGCCGCCGTCCGACCCGGGCGGTGAGGAGAGGATGGGGGTTAGTGATGGGGTTCGAGGCTGCTGATGCTGATGCGACGTTATGGTCCAGAAAGACGTTACGGTCGTATTCTTCAAAAAAGAAAAGAAAAGAAAATCTTTCCTTTTATAATCTTTCCTTATGTAAATCTTATATAAATCCTCGGAAGGGATTTTTTTTTTTATTTTTTTTTTTTTTTAAGACTACCACCTTAAGAAGCTTACGGTGGTATTCTTAAAAACATTCCTTATATAAATCTTTCCTTGTATGACTTTTATATAAATCCTTGGAAGAGAAAGAATTTTTTAAAGAATAGTACCGTTAGTTTCTAGGTTTACTCTAACTTTGTTCTTCATTTGGTCTTTGGTCTTTGTGTGTTCTTCGTTTGCTGAACGTTTGATGAACGTTTTGCTCTTTAATTCTCTTCGTTTGATTTGTTATAAGAACATAATAACATAAGAATGAAGAAGACTGCAAGAGACCATAAGGCCTACACTAGGCAGTTCCGTGTTCATTACCACCTGTCATCCTCATCCATAAAGTTGTCTAGCCGTTTCTTAAAACAACCGATAGTTTCAGCGCTCACTACATGGTTACTAAGTCTATTCCATTCGTTGACCACCCTATTAGTAAACCAATTCTTGCCTATTTCCTTCTTAAATCTAAATTTGTCCAATATATATCCATTACTGCGAGTCTTGTTTTAAACTGACGCAATTCGGAATCAAAGATGGAACCACGACCACGAGAATTACCTTTTTCCTCTTGTCACGGTCCTGATAAATAATTGAGCTTGTGTAAAATGCCCAAACTGTTCCTGTTCTCGGAACCACATTATTTTTTTTCTTTTAAGGTAAAAAACTGGTTTCAAACTAGCTTCTCTTTTTTCTTAACAGCATCACCACTGGCCTTGAGAACAACAACAGCAGCAACATGGATATGATAATAATTTGCAATCCTATTTCCTCCTCCTCCCCCTCGTCCATTTCCTCCTCAACCTCTTCTTGGTGGCTTTCATGATGTGCTTTAAGTCATTATTGTAGTTTTTTCAACGTAACTTGGACACTGCCAGCGGTCAACCCTATTCAGTTTAGGACAAACGTTTACGTCTTCCACAATGAGTACCCTCATACATTGCTGAACGTGAGTGAAATTAGATTCGCTTTAAAACCAGAGAAACGCTTTGTCTTCAGTTAAAAAAAAAAAAAAAAAAGCGTTATGTTTAACGAGTCACTTGCTGGACCAAAAATAAATTTTGTTGACTTCCATGTCCATTTTCCCCATAAACTTCGCTCCTCCTCTTCCTCCTCCTCCTCCTCCTCCTCCTCCTCCTTCGTCCTCCTCCTCCTCCTCCTCCTCCTTCTTCTCCTCCTCCTTCTCTTCCTCTTCCTTTCAGCACTGACAGGAAACAACTTTAGCAACAAAGGTCCTTTACCGTTTTCTTTCTGTAAGCAGCATCCGGGATCCGCACTCGAGGCATCAGATGTCGCGGCAACAAATCCACCCACAATTGTTGCAACAACTACTTCCCTATTGTTCCTCTCACGACCCCACCACAAATGTAGTTACTTTTTGCTTATTTATGTATTCATATATTTTTCATTTATCAATGTTTGTCATTTTTGTCATATTTATTAGTTTATTTAT
>NC_134781.1:20329313-20351813 GCF_046742065.1 Oratosquilla oratoria | reverse complement strand
ATTCATGTGACGGGGAGCAGTATTTCGGTACTTCCTTGCCCATGAACATCGTTTGTTTCCTTTGAAATACTATAGCCCTAAGAATAGGGGTCACATAGGGAGTAAATTAGATTTTTAAGGAAGACAGCTTAAAGGAAGGATATAAGCTATCTGCTCTGCGTTCTTCTTATGTACCGATTAGTTTGTGGTGTTTCGCTAAGGATATGAAAGTCTAAAATTCGTTGTTGTCGATATTGTTAACCTCTTTAAAATTGATACAACTCGTCAATTCTGATGCCAAACTATTTTCTTCAATCAGGAGAGTACCTGACCTGAGTTCATCTTGACCTTACATAGTCTGACGTCAAAGAGGTGAAATGTTGAAGGTATGAATGGTTTGAAATTTCATTGTGAAAGAGTGTGTGTGTGTGTGTGTGTGTGTGTGTGTGTACACTTCTGTATGAGTGTCTTTTATGTACTAATAGTTTTATGGTTTGAATATTTATTTCATACTGACATTTCTTTTAGTAATTTGGGATTGCATTTTCATGTCAATATTTCACTAGTTTTAGGAAGGTCTTCTTGTGGGATTAAATCTTTCAGTTCTTCAACCAACACCATTGCATAAAATTCTGAATCCCAGTAAAGTCAGACGATGCCCAATGTGACTATATCAAAGAGGCTTCGATGTCCGAAAACGTCTGCAGTTGTTATATGAAAGTTAAACAAATAGATCAATTAATTGAATAAACCTTTATGTCTTGCAAGGTGTTAAAGGTCTTATTTCTACAACAGTCAAAGCTCAACGCAGAGCATGGGTTCCAATATATATTGGATCCCAAACTCTGCGTTTGGCCTCTCGCCTACAGTGTTGTTGCAGTCGTTGCTGCTTTTACTCAGTCAAAGCTCAGTTGTTATTGTAATGTTGTAAACTACAGATTGTTATTGTGGGTCATTCCTCAGACAAGACCTTGAATACGTGAAGTCCATCAACCGCTGCACTAAGCTCTTGGGGGTAAACAGGCTTAAAGTAAGATTAACTTACGGTTAAAATAAAATAAAAAACCGCCACCATCGTGGCATCTTTAATAATTTTATTTTGGCTAATGATATATATGTATATATGTATATATATATATATATATATATATGTATATATGTATATATATATATATATATATATATATATATATATATATATATATATATATGTATGTATATGTATATGCGAATAAATCACAAAAACACGTGATTCACAAAATGTGTAAGAAAACCACTTGGAAAATTAAAACGAGAGGTGACTGAACGTTTTCGTCTATTTAAGACATTTTCAAAGGTGAAAATGTCTTAAATAGACGAAATCGTTCGGTCACTTTTCATATTATTTTCCAAGTGGTTTAATTACACACACACACACACACACACACACACACACACACACACACACACACACACACACACACACACACACACACACACACACACACACACACACACACACACACACATATATATATATAAACATATACAGGGTGTCCCAAAAAAATGTACTCACTCTTTGACTTCCCAGTACTCATGCCTTTTATGTTCAAGTAAGTGTTCATTGACATAGATACAATTCAAATGGATTGAATTAAACCAAGGAAAATAAAATGTTGTAGAAATGATTATTTAATGTAATTTAGAATTATTTAACACAAAATACATGAGTACTGGAAAGTCAAAGAGTGAGTACATTTTTGGAACACCCTGTATATGTATAATTTTTTTTAAGATAAAAGAAAAAAGAGGCTTCTGTCGTGATGAAGACGCAAGTCTTGTAGGTAGAGTCTGGACATAGTTTCGAGTTGGAAAGCCTCGCCGTTTCTTCCCTTTGGCCACAGGTCCCTCCGGGCCGTCCAGATTAACTTGACGTAGGTATGTATTAGGATAGGAAAATCGGATTAAATTATGGCGTAACATTCTTGGGGAAATTAATACGTTAATATATGAAGATAGTGATAGAGACTTTGGGGGGGGGACCTGAATGGTGCGTGATTTTGGTGCTGTGGAGAAAGGATTTGAAGAAAATCTCTTAATCCTGTTGTTATATAGGGGTAAGGGTCGGGGTATAGTTCCTTCAGATGTATAAAATCGATAGGATAAGTGATTTGAGGGTGTATGTACAAATTAGTTTATTTTGGCAGTAAGCTGAAACTTCAGGACGTCCCAAGGTGACTAATGAAGTGACGGTGTGATGTCATGTCATGAGTATTAATGTAACGTAAACGTCTCTTCGAATGACGTTATTGCGTCAATTCGTCGAATAACGATATGACGTCAAGTCGTCAAACGGAGAAGTTATGGCGGTCATCACTGTCTATTTTGCAGTCGTTTCTGTTTTGGATGAGCGAATACAAGAAATAAACAGACAAATAAATAAATGAACGAGTAAAATATAAATGAAAAAAATCTTGATAGTTATGTGTTTTTCCTGCTTCGACAACCAATGTACATAGGCAATTCGTAGGTTGAGGGACGTTGTTGTAAAAGGCACATTGGTAAAAACACAAACGATGTGGTCAGTTGTAGACATGTAAGACTGTCAGACATTGAGCTTCCTGTGTACACACACACACACACACACACACACACACACACACACACACACACACACACACACACACACACACGCGCGCGCGCCCGCGCGCACACACGATTTCTTTGTATGGGCTGAAAGAACATGGAAGACAGTGTAATAAATTGAAATATTCAGATTACTTGAAGGATGTAGGAAAGCATAAAGCTTTGTTTTCCCCATAGATGCGTTAATGTATGGGATAAACTAGAAAATCAGGTGAATTTAAAATCAAATATTTGGAAATGCAGATGTATAGATAGGTGTGTGTGTGTGTGTGTGTGTGTGTGTGTGTGTGTGTGTGTGTGTACGTGTTAGATTCACCACGGTCTTGTATCACATGTTGGACTCGTGTTAAAAAAATCTTGTTTGTGGTTATCTTTACTTTGTATTTGTGTGCGTGAGTACACGAGTGTTTGTGCATGTGTGCATTTTCATGTACACATTTGAGTGTGCACATATGTGTATGTGAGCGTTTGTGACTGGCCTGTAAAAAAAGAAAAAAAGGGGAGCCCCTTTCACTCGAGGCAGACGTGATTAGAATTGACGTTTTTCTTGACATGTGAGTGAATGAATAGATTTGAGGGCAGTGACACATTAATTGCCCCGAAAATTTGCGAGTAATTAGGCGATTCTCCTTATTTTTCTTTTTGTTTTAATATCCTTTGATAGCACCAATTTGCGTTACCACCTCTTTGTCTGGGGCGGGGGAAAGGAGGGAAGGGAGGTGGTAAAAAGGAACGAAAGGGAAGATGTGATGGGAGTGAAGGCCGGAATGGGGTTTGTTTGGGCCCTCTGCATTGGGTCCCTTTTTAAGGTTCCCTTGAGAGGGTCCCTTATTTAAGTATCTATCCCCCCTTCCCCTCCCCCTCCCCCTCCCCCTCCCTCTCCCCCTCCTCAGCAGTGAAGACTCCCCATCCAAAATAGTCAAATTGGACAAACAATTTGGTCTAGAGAAACTTGAGGTTGTGGATGCAGTTTCAACCTATTTTATTTTCGCTTTATCGGTTTCTTTCTAATTGTAATGAAGAATTTATTAGTTTATCTTTAACCGGAGTAGATATAGGACAAGTGATCCTTAACAGGACTGCTTTTCTTAAATTTGTATTCCGTTGTATGGTTTTTGTCAAGTGTTGTTGGTCTAAAGGTGGGAATTGTACCGAAGAATGTGGGATAGTATCATTGGTAATTGTAATACAACACTCAAAAAGCACATTCTACTCATCTGTCCGGGGAATGTGTGAAGAAATTGTTTGTATTTGTTGGCAAATAAAGAGAAAATAAAGAGCAAGGGAGAAGGGGCGATTGTCTAAAGTCAAGGAGACGGGGGAGAAATGTCCGCCATGTTGTTCTGAGTAGTGACGAAACAACTCAACAGATGGCGTAGGCTGCTCGTCGCTGATGGCGGAGTCGCCTTGTTTGGCGATATTGTTATTTTCATTTTTATTTTTTGTATATAAATATATTCGCGTTCAAGCAGTTCGTTCTGGATTGATGATATTGAGTTTAGAACAAAAGGAATCTTAATTTATTTTCTATATATTTTTTAATATATATCTCCCTCGTTCTCTCTTTCTTTTCGCTTCTCTTTTCTAATTTATTTATTAATTTTATCTTATCTTTATTTATTTATTATTATTATTATTATTATTATTATTATTATTATTATTATCATTTTTATTATTACTATATTTTTTTGTAATTGTCTCCCTCCTCTCTTCTTCTTTCTCTTCCTCTTCTCTCCGCTTCTCTCCCTCTTTCTCTCTGTTTTTCTTATCCCATCCTCTCTTCCTGTTTATCTTTCTTTGTCTATCTTTTTCTCGATTCCATTCTCTCGTTTTCTTTCGCTTCTCTTCTCTCTCGTTCTCATTTCCTCTCCATTTTCATCTCCCCTTTTTTTCTCTCTCTCTTCCTCTCTCTTTTCCTTTCCCTCTTTCTCTCCCTCTTTCTCTTTTTTTCCTTTTTTCTCCTTTTCCTTTCTCCCTTTTTTCCTCTACCCCCTTTCCTTCTATTTACCCTTTCCCTTTATCCCCCTTTCCCACTATCCCCCTTTCCCTTTATCCCCCTTTCCCTTTATCCCCCTTTCCCTCTATCCCCTTTTCCCTCTCTCCCCCTTTTCCCTCTCTCCCCCTTTTCCCTCTCTCCCCCTTTCCCTCTCTTCTTTTCCCTTTCTTCCAATTTCCCTCTTTCCCACTTTCCCTTTTCCCTCTCTCCCCCCATTCCCTCTCTCCACCTTTCCCTTTCCCCTTTCTCTCCCCTTTTCCTCTCCCCTTTCCCTCTCCCCATTTCCCTACCTCCCCCTTCCCTCTCTCCCCTTTTCCCTCTGATCCTTACCCCCCTTTCCCTCTTCGCCTTTCTCTCTCTTCATCATTTCCCTCCCTCCTTTTAATTTATCCCTCCTTTCCCTCTCCTTTCCCTCTCTCCCCTTTCTCTCTCTCCCCTTTCTCCCTCTCCCCTTTCTCCCTCTCCCATTTCTCTCTCTCTCCCCTTTCCCTCTCTCCCCCTTCTCTCTCTCCCCCTTCCCTCTCTCCCCTTTTCCCTCTGACCCTTTCCTTTCCCCCTTTCAATCTCCCCTATTCCCTCTTTTCCTCTCCCTCTCTCCCTCTTTTTCATATATCCCTCCTGTTTGTCTTTCCCTCATTTTCCTCTCTCCCTCCTGTTCCTCTTTCCCCCTTGCTCCCTTCCCCCCTCCCCTTTTCCCCCTCCCCTTTTCCCCCTCCCCTTTTCCCCCTCCCCTTCTCCCCTTCTCCCCCTCCCCTTCTCCCCTTCTCCCCTTTCACTCTCCCTCCTTTCCCTCTCCCTTCTTTCCCTCTCCCTCCTTTCCCTCTCCTTCCTTTCCCTCTCCCTCCTTTCCCTCTCCCTCCTTTCCCTCTTTCCCCCTTGCTACCTTTCCCCATCCCCCTTGCTACCTTTCCCCATCCCCCTTTTCTTCTCTCCCACATTCTCTCTCCCCTTTTTCTCTTCCTTTCTTCTTCCCTTTCCCTCCTTTCCCCTTTCATTCTTCCCTTTCCCTCTCTCTCCCTTTACCTCTCTTCCCCTTTCCCTCTCTCCCTCCTCTCCATCTCTCCTTCCTTTCCTTATCTCCCTCCTTTCCATCTCTCCTTCCTTTCCCTCTCCCCCTCTTTTCCCTCTCCCCCTCCTTTCCCTTTCCCTCTTTCCTCTCTCTTTTTCCCTCTCCCCTTTCTCTTTCTTCCCCTTTCCCCCTCTTCCCCTTTCTCTTTCTCCTCCCTTTCCCCCTCTTCCCCTTTTTCTTTCTTCCCCTCTCCCTCTCTCCTCGTTTCCCTCTCTCCTCCTTTTCCTCTCTCCTCCTTTCCCTCTCTCCTCCTTTCCCTCTCTACTTTTCCTCTGTCCTCCTTTCCCCCTCTCCCCTTTCCCTTTCCCCTTTCCCTTCCCCTTTTCCCTCTTCCCCCTTTCCCTCTTCCCCTTTTCCCTCTCTCCTCTTTTCTTCTGTCCCCTTTTCTTCTGTCCCATTTTATTCTGTCCCCTTTCCTTCTGTCCCCTTTCCTTCTGTCCCCTTTCCTTCTTTCCCCTTTCCTTCTTTCCCCTTTCCTTCTTTCCCCTTTCCCTGTCTCTCCCCTTTCCCTCTCCCACCTTTTCATTTTTCCCTTTTTCTTCTTTCCCATTCCTTCTTTCCTATTCCTTCTTTCCTATTCCCCTTCTCCCCCTTTCCCTCTCTCCCCCCTTTCCCTCTCTCCCCCTTTCCCTCTCTCCCCCTTTCCCTCTCTCCCCCTTTCCCTCTCTCCCCCCTTTCCCTCTCTCCTCCCTTTCCCTCTCTCCCACTTTCCCTCTCTCCCCCTTTCCCTCTCTCTCCCCTTTCCCTCTCTCTCCCCTTTCCCTCTTCCCCCTTTCCCTCTCTCCCCTCTCACCTGCCTCACATCTTTTCACACTGCCCTACTTTCCTCTTCGTCTTACTTTATTATTCCATAGCTCTCCCTCACTCCTCTTCCCACTTTCCCACTATTTCACTCCTCTCACTTTTGTCAGTCTCCCACACTCTCACCCGTTCCCCCCCGCTCCTATCCTCTCTCTCTCTCTATCGCACCCTTTCTTCTCGCTTCCCCCTCCTCTCCTGTTTCACTCCTCTCTCCCATTCTCTATCTCTACCTCTCTTATTGTCTCTCTGTCACTCTTTCCCTGACTTTCTGTTTCTCTGCCTGTCTCCCTATGCCTCCCTCTCCCTCTCCTCCCTCTCCCTCTCCTCCTTCTCTATGGTTTTCCCCCTTCCTTTCTTTTTCTCTTTTCCCTCCATGCCTTTCTTCCTTCTCTCCGCTCCGTCACTCCCTCTCCCCTCTCCCTCTCCCCTCTCCCTCCTTGCAATCCTTCCATCAGCCCTCACTCCTCCCTTCCCATCGCACCCCTCCGTTGTTAGTATTATTTTAATTTTCTCTATTTGTCTTTGTTAATCTCTACTGTACTTCCTTTTGTCGGTCGCTGTTACTGTCGAGCGAAGCGTCTAGAAGGGTCTTCCTTCAAGGACCTTTGGACTTCGAGGCAAAGAGCGCAAAAGATTCTGTCACGAAGTTCTCTGGAGAAGGGGGGATGGTGGTGGCTTAGAATCAGTTAAAATCTTTTTCTTCGTCGTCCTCTTCCTCTTCCTCCTTTTCTTCCTCCTACTATTCATCTAATTCCTTTTCCTCCCTTTCCTTCTCAGCTCTTCCTCTTCCTCCTACCGAACGTTCTACTCCTTTATTCCCTTTTCCTCCTTTTCCTCTTCCTCCTATTATTTTCCTTCTCACTTTTCTCGTTCTCCAGTGCAAACTTCTTTTATCCTCCCGCCTTCTTTTACCACCTTTTCAATCGCCAGCGTTGTCTTCTCGTTATCTCACGCCTTCTTCTCGTTCTCCCACGCCTTCTTCTCGTTCTTCAACGCCTTCATTTCGTCCTTCAATGCCTTCCTCTCATCTTTCAACGCATACTTCTCGTCCTCTAACGTCATCTCCTCGTTCAACGCCTTTTCGTTTTCCAGCGCCGACTTCTCGTCCTACCGCCCCATCATTGTCTATTGAGTTCCTTCTATTTACACATTTTTTCCTTTCCACTACTCTTCCCTCCCCTTCGGTCCTCTCCCCATTCCCTACTCTCCTCTCCTTCCTCTCCCCTTCCCTTCTCTCCTGTTCCCACCTCTCCCGTTCCCACCTCTCCCGTTCCCTCCTCTCCCGTTCCCTCCTCTCCCCTTCCCTCCTCTCCCCTTCCCTCCTCTCTCGTTCCCTCCTCTCCCCTTCCCTCCTCTCCCCTTCCCTCCTCTCCCGTTCCCTCCTCTCCCGTTCCCTCCTCTGCCGTTCCCTCCTGTCTCCTTCCCTCCTATCTCCTTCCCTCCTCTCCCGTTCCCCCCTCTCATTTTTCCTCCTCTCCCCTTCCCTCCTCTCACCTTTCCTCCTCTCATCTTCCCTTCTTTCACCTTCCCTCCTCTCCCCTTCCCTCCTCTCCCCTTCCCTCCTCTCCCCTTCCCTCCTCTCCCCTTCCCTCCTCTCCCCTTCCCTCCTCTCCCCTTCCCTCCTCTCCCCTTCCCTCCTCTCGCCTTCCCCCCTCTCGCCTTCTCTTCGTCTCTCCATCCATCGTATCATGTCCCTTCCTCTCCCCTCACTTCCTCTCCTCTCCCCTCCCCCCTTCTTTTCCTCCCCTTCTCTTTCCCTCCCCTCCTTCCCTCCCCCTCCTTCCCTCTGCTCCCCTTCCTTCCATTCCCTTTCCCTTCCCTTTCCCTTTCTTTCTCTCCCCTTTCCTTCCCCTTCCACTTTCCCCCTCTCCCCCTTTCTCCCCTTCTCCTTTCCTCTCTTACCCCAACCCCCATTCCCCCTCCACCCCACGTATAACGCAACGCGTAATGTCCGTCGATTGCATGATAAGGATTATTCAAGTTAACTGGCCGGGAACGCAAGAAATTACACATAAGAAAGATAAATCAAACTCGCAACCCCGGTCCCACCGCTGCCACCATATTATACTCGTATAAGGAACAGAGGCTTCAAGCGGGTATGTGTGCGCGGGGTGGGAGCGTATAGGGTGTAGGGTGTGTGTAGTGAGGGGTGGGAGAGGAGGGGAGTATAGGGTAGACGGGGAGGAGAAGGGAAGGAGAGGGTGGCGTAGGGTGTGGGTGTGGGGGTGGGGAGGAGTGGAAGGGCTGTGGGCGGTTGACTCGAGTCCACTGACCATCGACGCCACTCCTTAGTTGAGGAATTCTTTTGTGGGAGGAGAAGTGAGAGGTGGAGCGGGGAAGGGAAAGTGGGAGGAGGGAGGGAGGAATGGTGGAGGGGGAAAGAGTGAAGGAGAGGACAATGGAGGCAGATAGTTTGGTCTTTAGGTGGTGGTGTTCAAAAAGGTGGTGATAATTAAGGGGTTGACGGTGAAAAGGGTAGTGGTTGTAGTGAATGGTTTGGTGGTGGTAAAAGGGATGATGGTGAAAATCGATTGGTGATGGGGAAGGGATGGTGAAAGAGGGTGGTGATAGTGATGAAGGGGTGGTGATGGTAGAGGCGGTGGTGGAGGCAGAAATGGAGGAGGTGGAGAAGGAGGTGGTTAAGGAGAGCAAGGTGGAAGATTATTTGTGGGTCGGACATGTGGCGTTCAGCAAACAAGGGACAAGAACAGACAATGAATCTTATAAGGATAATAATCCTTTGATTTACTGGGGCGCAGGTTGGGCCCAACCAAGCTTAGGTTCGGGGTCTCTCCCTCCTCCGCGCACTCCCTCTCCCTCCCTCCCTCTCCCCTCCCCCTCCCTCTCCCCTCCCCTCCCTCTCCCCTCCCCCCTCCCTCTCCCCTCCCCTCCCCCTTATCCCACTCCGTTTCCCCCTCCCCTCCCTCTCCCCTCCCCTCCCTCTCCCCTTCCCTTCCCTCCCTTCCCTCTCCCCTCCCCTCCCTTCCCTTCCCTTTCTCCCTTGTCCCACACCCTCTCCCCCCTTGTCCCACTCCCTCTCCCCCCTTGTCCCACTCCCTCTCCCTCTCGCCTCTCTCTCCCCCTCCCCTCCCCTCCCTCTCCCCCTTATCCCACTCCGTCTCCCCCTTGTCCTACTCCCTCTCCCCCTTATCCCTCTCCCTCTCCCTTCCCTCCCACCCTCTCCTTCCCTCTCCCTCTCCCCTCCCTCCCACCCTCTCCTTCCCTCTCCCTCCCACCCTCTCCTTCCCTCTCCCTCTCCCCTCCCTCCCACCCTCTCCTTCCCTCTCCCCTCCCTCCCACCCTCTCCTTCCCTCTCTCCTCCCTCCCACCCTCTCCTTCCATCTCCCTTAACACTCCCTATCTCCCTCCCCCTCCCTCTCTCTCTCCTCCTTCATCTCCCTTTCCTTCTCCTTCCCTCTCCCCTTCCTTCTCCCTCCCCCTCCTTCTCCCTCCCCCTCCTTCTCCCTCCCCCTCCTTCTCCCTCCCCCTCCTTCTCCCTCCCCCTCCTTCTCCCTCCCTTTCCTTTCCCTTCCCCTTCCCCTTCCCCTTCCTTTCCCCTCACCTTCCTTTCCCCTCCCCCTTCCTTTCCCCCCTTCCTTTCCCCTCCCCTTCCTTCCCCCTCCCCTTTTTCCCCCTTCCTTTCTTTCCCCATCCCCTTCCAATCCCTCCTATCATTCCCTCTCCCTCTCTCTCCCTCCCCTTCCCTCTCTCCACCCTCTCCTTCCCTCGCTCCATCCTCTCCTTCCCTCTCTCCATTCTCATCCCTTTCTCCCTCTCTCCCTTTCCTTCTTTCTCTCCCACTCCGTTCCTCTTCATTTACCTCCCTCTCCCTTGCTCTTTCTCTCCCTCTCTCCTCTCCCTCTCTCCTCTCCCCTCTCGCTCTCCTTCGTTGCTCTCGTTTTCAATACCCTCATCAGGGGCTGGATTAAGGAGGGCAGCACGTCGAATAGTGTCCCTTCTCGAACGCATTTTACTTTTTTTTCAGATTCTCTTTTTTTTGTTTGTTTTTATTTTCGTCTTTATTCCCGCCCCGTGGAACATCGTAAACTACGCCTGACACCATCAAGAGGTGCTGGGGGTGGGGGGAAGGAGGAGGAAGAGGAGGAGAAGGAGGAGGAGGAGGAGGAGGAGGAGGAAGAAGAAGAGCGCGGCGGGGGAGTCGGGTACCCGATAGGAATCCTTGCTGGAACCAAGACGCTCTCATTATTCTTTTGATAAATCGGAAAGGAAGAAAAAAAATAAAAAAAATAACAAGAAGTCTAGGAAAAGTGAGAAGAGAGGAGGAGGTAAGGTATGAGAGATGTGTGTGTTTAATGAAGAACAAAGACAAAGAGGAAGAACGATCTCAGACACAAAAACCCGTAATGAATCGGGGACAAATTGTGGATCATCTGGTGTTGATGTGTGTGGGGGAATGTATGTTGATTGTGTATGTGGATTCGAAGGTGGAGTGTGGGTGGGTGGGTGGGTGGAGTATGTATATGGGTTGTGGTCTTTCTCCTCCACGTGACGTAGTGTGACGTAGCGTGACGTAGCGTCGCGATATTCCTCTTCGCAGAGCACGTGATGATGTTGGTAATGCAGACGAATATATTAACACGCGTGCCATCTCTCACAGTGGCTCTGTCCGTAATCACACTGAGAGCCATGTTAGCGATAATGACGAGCCTGACCGTGATGACGATGCTAATGATACTAATCCGGGTTTAGCATATAAAATAAATGGTGATTGGTACACTGGGAGAGATTTAGTGGGGGCAGGGCGATGCATCACGTGGAGGTGAGGAAGAGGTGGCATTAGACCGGAGCGTGATCTGCACCTCGTATCAGCGACGGTATCCGGGCCTCAGCAGCCACCGCCACAGCCACCGATTCAAGCCTCCCCCAGCCTCCCCCAGCCCCCCCTCCTCCAGCCCCCAGCTACCAAAGCCCCCCACCCCACCACCACCATCTTTGATAACATCGTGAGACTAAAGTCGTCACACCATAAAAGTTAACTTCTGTATCACAACACGATAGATGAAAGGAGGAGTAGGAAGAAGAAAGGGAATAGGAAGAGGAGGAATGAGAAGAGGGAGGGAGGGAGGGAGGGACCTTCGAAGGGAGCTGGACGGAAAAGGGGAGTCGTGTGGGAGGCGGAGAGGGAGGAGAAAGGGGAGGGGTAAGAGATAGTCAGGGCTGGAATTAGGATGTTGGACGTAAGAACGGGAGAGGGGAGAGGAGATGAAAGAGGGAGATAGGGAGAGAAGGGAGAAGGATTGCGAGGAATAGGGAGGAGGACGTGTTGGGAGGAAGAGGTAGGGAAAGAGGAGAGAAGGAGAGGGGGTGGTAGAGATGGAGGAGGAGGAGGAGGAAAAGGAGGGACCAGACTGTAGGACAGACGGCATCTCTTGTTGCCTCCTCCTCCTCCTCCTCCTCCTCCTCCTCCTCCTCCTCCTCCTCCTCCTCCTCCTCCTCTTCCTACTCCTCCGACGGGATTCGGTGGCCGACTCGGGGGTGGGGAGTGACGTCATTCAGGCTGGAAACATTGAAAACGAAGGCAGGTGGAAAGATGAACTTGAATAGTCGACTTGTGTGTGTGCGTGCGTGCGTGATATATATATAAATATATATATATATATATATATATATATATATATATATATATATATATATATATATGTTCTCTCTCTGTGAAGTAGGGATGGTATGCACCGAACAAGTGAAGAATTATGGGGTTCTTGAAACTATTTCTAGGGTGAGCCACCTCCTGGCCGAATGAAATGTTAATATATTTGAGTAAAGAGGCTCAATCGTGTCGTCGTGTTAAGCAGAGTTAACGAAATAGTTTCACCCTCCCACAACCCAAGGGGAGCCAAAAAAAAAAAAAAAAAAAAAAAAATGATTTGTGATGGTGAGACTGTGTGTTGGAGTTCGGTTGAGACCCTGCGACTGATATAAGACTTGAGGTCTTCGTGACTCTTGTATAAGGTGCGTGCAAGGTCGCGCTGAGGCAGGACAACGAGGTCATGGCTGGGTAAAGGTAGGGCAATTTGGGTGTACAGTTCAAGTGTTCAGGGTCCCAGTGAAGAGAGGGGGGGGGAGTAACGAGAGGAAGGTGAGGGAAAGGAAGAAAGAGGTGGAGGAGGAGGTGGAGGAAAAAGAGGAAGAGGTGGAGGAGGAGGAGGAGGAGCAGGTGGGGGAAAAAGGGGAAGAGGTGGAGGAAGAGGAGGTGGAAGAAAAAAGAGGAAGGGGTGGAGGAGGAGGAGATGGAGGAAAAAAGAGGAAGGGGTGGAGGAGGAGGAGGTCTAGGAAAAAAGGGGAAGAGGATGACATGCTAGTTAAGCGAAGAGGACATAACCCAATTGTACTTTTCTGTAAGTAAAACGTGACGTGGGGGAGGGGGGGGGCGAAAGGGAGGAAGAGATGTGGGGGGTGAGGGGAGGAGGGAATGGGGAGAAAAAGAATTTCGTATAGCGGAAGAACTACCCAGCGTAAGGCCTCTTCGTCTATATTCGATAACTAGAATGGTTGCAAATAATGGTAATAATGTTATACGAAGAAAGATGTAACTTTATAACTACGCCTATTATCAAGTCTTCCACCCCTCCCTCCCCTCTTCTCTCTCTCTCTCCTCTTACCCTCATCCCCCTTCTCCAATTTCCCCCTTCCCCTCCCCATCTCCCCCTCACCCTATTCCCTTCCCCTGTCCCCTTTTCCTTCTCTCCCCATTCCCTTCCCCTGTCCCCCTTTCCCCCTCTTCCCCTCCTATTCCCTCTCCTGTCCACCTTTCCCCCTCCCCTTTCCCACTCTCCCCCTCCCCTTTCCCACTCTCCCCCTCCCCTTTCCCACTCTCCCCATCCCCTTTCCCACTCTCCCCCTCCCCCTTTCCCACTCTCCCCCTCCCCCTTTCCCACTCTCCACCTCCCCTTTCCCCTCCCCTTCCATGTCTTCCCTTCCCCCTTTCCCCTTCCCCCTCTCCCCTTTCCTCTCTCCCCTCTCCCCTTTCCTCTCTCCCCTTCCCTCTCGCCCCTGTCCCATTCCCTCCTCCCCTTTCTCCCTCTTCCTCACCTCTTTCCTCCCCTCCCCTCTCTCAACTCTCTCCCTCCCCCTCCCTTCTCTTCATCTCTCTCTTCTCTCCCTGCCTCCCCCTCCCCTCACTACCTCCCCCTCCCCTCACTACCTCCTCCCCTCTCTCCCGCCTCCTCTCTCTCCCGCCTCCTCTCTCTCCAGCCTCCCCTCCCCTCTCTCCCTCCTCCCCACTCTTCCTCCCCCTTCCCTTTCCCTACCCCTCCCCTTCCCCTCCCCTCTACTCTCTCCCTCACCCCTCCCGTCTCTTCCTTCTCTCCCTCCCTTGTCTCCCCTCTTCTCTCTCCTCCTCTCTCTCTCCCCTCTCTCCCTCCCCTCACTACCTCCTCCCCTCTCTCCCGCCTCCTCTCTCTCCCGCCTCCTCTCTCTCCCGCCTCCCCTCCCCTCTCTCCCTCCTCCTCATTCTTCCTCCTCCTTCCCTACCCCTCCCCTTTCCCTACCCCTCCCCTTCCCCTCCCCTCTACTCTCTCCCTCACCCCTCCCGTCTCTTCCTTCTCTCCCTCCCTTGTCTCCCCTCTTCTTTCTCCTCCTCTCTCTCTCCCCTCTCACCCTCTCCTCTCCACTCTCTCCTCTCCCCTCTCTCCTCTCCTCTCCCCTCTCTCCTCTCCTCTCTCCTTCTCTCCACTCTCTCCCTCTCCTCTCTCCTCTCCCCATCCACTTTCCCTCTCTTTCACTCCCCTCCCTTCTCTCCCTTCCCCTCTCTCCTCCCCCTCCCCTCCCTTTCCTCTCTCCCTCTCTCACTTTTCTTTCTCCTCTTTCCCTCCCTCTCCTCCCCTCTGTCCTCTCACTTCTCTCTCTCCTCAACTTTCTCCTCTCTCCTCACTTCACCTCTCTCATCTCTCTCCTCTCCCCTCTCCCTCTCCTTCCCTCTCTTCCCCTCTCTCCTCGGCCTCCTCTTCTTTCTCTCCCGTCTCCTCCCCTCTCTCCTCTCCTTTCTTCCCTTCTTTTCTCCCCTCTCTCCTCTCTCCTACCCTCCTTTGTTTCCTTTCTTCTCGCCTATCGCATCCCTACTTGATCCCTCTCCCTCTCTCCTTCCCCTCACAGCCCTCCCCTGTCTACCCTACCTTTCCATCCTCCCACTCACCCCTCCCCTTCCACCCATCCCCTGTCACCCATCCGCTTTCACCCATCCCCTGTCATCCATCCCCTCTCTTAACTCGCTTCTCCCCTCTGATCCCTCTCCTTTCAACCTACCCACCATTCCCCTCTTACCTCTCGTCCCCTATCCCTCCTTTCTCACCCCTCCTTTTCCAACCCACATCTCTCACCCCTACTCTCACCCCTACTCTCACCCCTACTCTCACCCCTCCTCTCTCACACCCCTCCTCTTACTTTTGAGATTCCTTTTTTTGCCTTTCACTCTCCCCTCTTGCTCTTCACTCTCCCTTCCTCTTTAATCCTTTCCATTTCTCTTACACTCTTACCCCTCCCTTATCTCTTTGCTTTCTCCTCTTCTCCCCCACCCAGCCACTCTCCCAATCTATCGTCTCCTCCACCCGCATGATAATGCAGCCACGCGGGTGTTAAGGTGGAGGAGGCTGGGAGGAGCGGCTTGAAAAATGGATAACCTGCCCCCCCCCTCCCCCCATCCTCTCTCTGTGTCTCAGGAGGCGTTGGCAGGATACCAAGACAACAGCAGCAGCACCTCGTCTTCTGCGACTGAAGGACTCCTTGCCAACATATGTTGCATCCTTGCCAACAAAATGTTTTGGTCGACCAGCAGGGACAGGAGGAATAGCCTCATCATGGGATTCGTTACGCTGTTATTCTTCACATGTGTTTTGTTTTGACTAACGCAGATCGGAGCGTTCTTCGGCAGGGAGGCAAACCACGAGACGAAGAACTCGAGGTCCTTCGAGTCGTGTCTTGTGTCTGTGGGTCCTCGAACGCCATTTGTCTTTATTCGGTAGACGTGTGTGGTACGGTGGTAGAGTGCGTACATGCCACGTCATAGAAATCTCATGTAATTATTTTTTTCTTCTTCGTCTTTTCGAAACTCGGGTCTGAAATGAGTACATGGCAGATTAGTGGAAAAGTAATCCCATTATGGCGTACTCAGCCAAAGACCACCGTTGTGGTGAAGCAAATAGGTCTATTCTCTTGTATATTCATAAGCACGCACACACACACACACACACACACACACACACACACACACACACACACACACACACACACACACACACACACACACACACACACACATACACAAGCACACAATGTATATTTGTGTGTGTATACTTTATATATATTCATGTATGTATACACACACACACACACACACACACACACACACACACACACACACACACACACACAGTACGTAATATACCTATGAACATGTGCGTGTGCATATATGCATATATATCTATACATATAGACGGACATATTCAAATGTATAAATGTTTCAAAGAGCCAGCCTACCATTGCATGGATCACATGCGTTCTCATCCAGCAAATACTGTATTCCTTCAACAAGAAAGTGCCACCCGACAACAGTAATGGTGGCAAGATAAAGCTTTTGACACAGCCCTTAGAAACATCATGGCAAATGATTATGGAAAGTGGGACGCTTTATAATGAAAAAAGAAATGTTGACAAACCTCTGGCTGGCAGAGTACGATATGTCCCAGGACCATTTGTTAAGGATCAGAAGAGTTTACAGCGGAGTCCCTCAAGGTGCAGCACTTGTACCCCTGCTCACATACGGCCTCTCCTCACCAATTCCAGTGTTACTTGAAAGTATATCCATGCATAATCGTAGATACATTTTGTAATCGTTTTGCGTTCACCATAAAGAAACCAGATTAAAATGTCGAAGGGAAGAAGGTCTAAATTTAATAGTAATTTGTTGATTCGGAATAGGTTGTATTATGGTTTGGTCACAAATACTGATAGACTATCAAAATTATATGAATATACTCTGAATATTTTGACCCCTTTTATTTTATAGCATTGATATAAAAGTGTTGTACATACTTTCATTTTTATCATCTATAATAACTGTTGTTCGTATATGTATTATAATCATTAGTATTATTATTTTAGTAGAACTTTGTGGGATAACTATGCAGTTTGTTTCGTAGCCTCTGGTCGAATTTATCTCGGTGTAGTGCACCTCGGTGCATTTTGGCTTGACGCCCACCGTAGCGAGAGGGTTAAATCTGATACGGCGCCACCATTAATATAAAGGGAGTTCGTGCACTGGGACTTGAGATCTGAAGCGGTTAATTACAAGGTGTTTTGTTTTTGCTGAGCCTAGCTTCATATTCCAGCTGTCACCCCTTAAAGAAATCTTTCGAGCAAACCTCAATCCAGTGACTATGCAACTCTGCAGGGGCTATCAGTGAGAAATGGTATTATAGATATTTAAGTCTTCAGCTTACTCGAGGAACATGTTGCTTGCGACGTGGAAAAGATCAGTTTCTCGTGATGATAGCGATGGCCCAAGCACTGTTCCCTGAGGGACGCCACTGACGGCCAGGCTGTTTAGGCTACAATATTGCCAAGGCGGTGGGCGTGGTCGCCTACAAACAGCACATAGATCCTTCGACAAAAGGGCCACACCCGTCACCCATAGTTATACCCATACTAGTACTTGTGCCCATACCAATGTCCACGCCCATAGCTATACCCATCATTGTAACTATAACCATGCCCACAATCATACCCACAATCACACAACCATATCCACAACCATAACCACAAACATACCCATAACTTTACGAACATACCCACAACCATATCCACAATCATAACAACCATACCCACAATCATACCCACTTGCACCCACAATCATACCCACACTTGCACCTACAATCATACGCACACTTGCACCCAAAATCATACCCAAACTTGCACCTACAATCATGCCTACACTTGTACTCACAATCATACCCACACTTGTACCCACAATTATACGCACCACCATAATCATATCAATACCTTTTACCCACACTCGTATTCTTCTCCCATACAAATATCCGTCCATACCCATACCCTCCACCTATACCCACACCATCCATACCCACACCCTTCACCCATTCCCATACCTTCCACCCCTTACCATACCCTCCACCCTTACCCATACTCATACCCTCCACCCATACCTTTCTCCCATAGTTTTACTCTTTACCCATACATTTACCCTTCAATCATAACTATACTTTCCATCCATACCCATACCTTCCACCCATACCCTTCACACACACCCGTACCCTTCACCCATACTCAGACCATCTACTCATATCGATACCCTCCACCCATACATATATCCATACCCTCCACCCATACGTATACCCATACCCTCCACCCATACGTATACCCATACCCCCCACCCATACCCACCACCCATAACCATCCATATTCTCCCATAGCTATACCCATACCCACCACCCATACCCTCCACCCATACTAATACCCATACCCTCCACTTATACCTATACCCATATTCTTCACCCATACATATACCCATACCCCAAACCCAAACCTATACCCATATCCTCCACCCATACCCATGCCTTGACTATAGGACTGCGTGCAACCTCAGTTTTTCCTCCTTTGCGTTTAGAAGTGGACATGTTCAGAAGGCGCCTCACCTGTCCTGCTAATTTACGTTTACGAAAAAAAAATCTGCATTTTGCCAAAAACTGTGGAGGAAAATATTGAAATAAAAGCAATGAAGGATATAGTCATAAATGCGGCATTATTCCGGCCTGTGCTTCCTCTGGAAGGTGGGATACTTCATAAGATTTTTATTGTTTTTTTTTATATATATTTATTTTAATGTACTAGGGGTACTTATGGGAACTCAAAGACTTTAACTCCTTTCACCTCTGTGCTGTGGCGATTCCTTTCGTGAATATTATTCTAACTAGTAATTGACTTGCTTCTATTTATATTTATCTATTCATTTATTTATCGTAACGAGGGAATTAGGCCCGGAACAGAATAGGGCCCCATCGATCGAGGCCCTATTTTTGTCCCAATTCTGCTCCGCAACCAAATTAAAATCGACTATTACTAGCTAGAAAAAAGGTAAGTAATAGTTGTCAACACGAATAGGATGGGTACAACGAGCAAAGGGACTGTTTTGCTGGACCACTTTCGACCATTAAGAGGGTCATAACTTTTTTAGATGCTCCAGATGGAGACCTCTTTCAGTCATAAGTTCTTATCAGTAATTTTTTTTTTCCGAAAAAAGAAGAAGATATATTTGGGTTGGCTGCGGGAGGGGGGAGGGGGGAAGGGGGAGTAGATGGGAGAGGGAAAAAGAAGAGGGAGAAGGAGGGGGGAGAAGGGAAGGAGGGGATGGGGGAGTAGATGGGAGAGGGAGAAAGAAGGAGGGAAGGGGAAGGAGGGAGGTGGAAGAAGGGAGGAAGAAAGGAGGGGAAGGGAAGGAAATAGAAATGGAGGGGGAGGGAGGAAGAGGAGAGAGAGGGGAGGGAGGTGGAAAGGAGTGGAAGGGAGAGGAAGAGGAGAGAGAGAGGAGGGGGGAAGGATGGGGGGGGGGTTTGGACTCAATGACTTGGGGTGGTGTTGCTGATATGTAACCAACTCGAACAAGTGGAAGACACGTCAACGCGATAGATAACGAGGACAGCGGCAGCAGTTTCGACCAATGAAGTTGCAGCCCACCGTGTTGACGACGATGATGACAGCGTCGTTGGCTGCCGGCTCCTAAAAACCCGGCCTAATTGGGTCATTGTGTCATAACCAGCCACACGACACAGCTGGCGCCGGGGACATCTGACGTCGTTTTCGACACCGGGGTGGGAGTGGAGTTAGGAGGTAGCTGGGTGAGGGTGGGAGTAGGGTGGGGTGAGGGTGGGAGTGGGGTGGGGTGAGGGTGGGAGTGGGGCGGGGTGAGGATGGGAGTGGGGTGGGGTGAAGATGGAGGTGAGGTGGAATGAGTGTGGGAGTGGGATGGGGGTGAGGGTGGGAGTAGGGTGGGGTGAGGATGGGAGTGGGGTGGGGTGAGGATGGGAGTGGGGTGAGGTGAGGATGGTGGTGAGGTGGGATGAGGGTGGGAGTAGAGTGGGGTGGTAGTATGAGGATGGGTGTTGGGTGGGATGGGGTGAGAATGGGAGTGGAGTGGGGCGGAATGAGGGTGGGAGTGGAGGGATGAGGATAGGAGTGGGGTGAGATGAGGATAGGAGCTTGGTGGGATGAGGGTGAGTTGGGTGGGAATGGAATGGGGAGGAAAGAAGGTGGGAGTGGAGTCGGGTGGAATAAGGATGGGAGTGGGGTGGGATGTGGGTGGAATGGGGTGGGATGAGGATGGGAGTGGAGTGGGGCGGAATGAGGGTGGGAGTAGGGTGGGGTTATATGAGGATTGGAGTGGGGTGGGGCGGAATGAGGGTGGGAGTAGGGTGGGGTGGGATGAGGATGGGAGTGGGGTGGGGTTGTATGAGGATGGGAGTGGGGTGGGATGAGGATGGGAGTGGGGTGGGATGAGGATGGGAGTTGGGTGGGATGAGGATGGGAGTCGGGTGGGATGAGGGTGGGAGGTTGTTGGAAAGCAGGAGAGTGGGATTGAGGATGTGGTTGCAAGACTGAAGACCGGTGGGTGGGCGGGCCTAGAAAAAAGATGGATGGAAGGAGTTGAGGAAGCTTTGGCGATTCGAGATCTTACTACAGAGATGATACTGCAAAAGGAAGTCTACAGAGACAGAGAAAGATAACCCTACCAGGCGGCTGGTAAGAGAGGAAGAGAGGTTGCAAGACTGGTGTGGAGTAGGACGAAAAACAAGAATGTGATCAGTTGGACTGACTGACCGACTGACTGACTGAACTCTGTTAGATAAACAAGAATGTGATCAGTTGCACTGACTGATGACTGACCTCTGTTAGATAAAGAAGACTATGATCAGTTTGACTGACTGACAACTGAAGTCTGTTAGATAAACAAGAATGTGATCAGTTGGACTGACTGACTGACTGACTACTGAAGTCTGTTAGATAAGCAAGAATGTGATCTGTTTGACTGACTGACGACTGAACTCTGTTAGATAAACAAGAATGTGATCAGTTTGACTGACGACAGTTAGATAAACAAGAATGTGATCAATTGACTGACTGAACTCGGTTAGATACCAAATAATCTACTGCTGTTTCAGTTTATAACGAGAACCTGAATATGGTAAGGGAAACCCATACATGTCAATTCACTGACCATTATCAAAGGAGTGTACAGCTGGAGATAAGTACAGGAAGATTAAACCAAATATCTATGTGTTTTGGTCCCGATTTTGAGACCCTCTCAAGCTGAAGAGGTCCTCTAGTATTATCTAGCAAGTGTTTGTATTTCGGAGATGAATATGTAGTGAAGAATGTCCCTTTCATCCCTACTCTCCCATTTTCTAGATCACACCAAGGAACTCGTTCTGTTCCTTTGTTTACCTTGATCACTATTTAGTTAATTTCCCGTTCCCGTTCCCCTTCCCATTCTCCTTACCGTTCCCTTTCCCGTTCCCCTTTTCGTTCTCTTTACTGTTCCCCTTCCCGTTCCCCTTTCCGTTTCCCTTCCCGTTCCCCTTTCCCGTTCCCGTTCCCCTTCCCATTCTCCTTACAGTTCCCTTTCCCGTTCCCCTTCTCGTTCTCTTTACTGTTCCCCTTCCCGTTCCTCTTTCCGTTTCCCTTCCCGTTCCCCTTCCCGTTCCCCTTCCCGTTTCCCCTCCCGTTCCCCTTCCCGTTCCCCTTCCCGTTTCTCTTCCCGTTTCCCCTCCCGTTCCCCTTCCCCTTCCCGTTTTCGTTCCCGTTCCCGTTCCCCTTCCCGATCCCCTTCCCGTTTCCCTCCTGAATGAGTGAGAGAACGAGCGATGAAGAGAACGACGGGGGAGCGAGCGGAAAATGGAGTAGGTGATAAAGAAAGGGGAGAAAGAAAGAACGGGAGAGAGAGAGAGAGAGAGAGAGAGAGAGAGAGAGAGAGAGAGAGCGAGCGAGCACTAGGCAGATCACAAGGCTTTATGTTTGTCTCTGTTGCTGTCGGGCTCTGCATTCATACCGAGGCTTCTGCTCGGTCCTCTGCAGAGTCGTCTGCAAGGGTTCGGCTCCCCCGTCATCTTATTTGTCATTCGTGTCGCAATGTCGGGGAGCCCCGGCCCGGGCATATCGGGGCCATAAATCACGGGGCCGTCGCAAACCCCGTCGTTCTTGCCGGTGACCAACACGGGCGACAAGAGCCAGGACGAAGACGCCAATGGTTAAACATCACTGGAAGAAAAAAAGAAAGAAAGAAAAAAAAAGTGTCGCTCCATCCAGAACTACTACTGACACGAGTACCCGAGTTGACAGGCACCTCGACGTGCATGTTGATCATTGCCCGAGTTACCTCAAAAGAAGTTTTCTTGTCGTCATCTAGCCACCACCTTCAACACCACCACCACCACCTCTGCCACCACCTCCTCCACCACTTCTGCCACCACCACCACTGCTACTACCAATTATACCATCAACACTACTACTGCTGCTACGACTACTACTACTACTACTACTAGTAGTAGGAGTAGTAGTAGTAGTAGTAGTAGTAGTGCTATAATTCATGGCACATAATTACATCATATCACGTCTACGTCATCATCAGTAATATCTTCTGACCCCATCAACACTGCATATCCCCCTAGTATAACTACCCCCCCTGGCATTAGGCCATTATTACTATGTGCCATTACAAGAAAGAACAAAATAGCGACAGCTGTGATTACAGCTACAAATACAGCTACAAGCGAATGGCTTCATCAGTACCACCTATACCATTATTTCTGACGATGTGGTGTCATGTCGGTGCCACAGCTTTTAGACCAATCACGTTGTCGTGCGATGTGACGTCAAGGATGCGGGCAGCCCATCAGAACGGTTCATTGACATGAATAAAAATGTTTCAAAGTTTTGTATGAAGTTGCGAGTGTGCATGCGCATATACGTGTGTGTGATTTACCATGGTCTTGGATCACGTGTTGGA
>NC_134781.1:20314313-20321813 GCF_046742065.1 Oratosquilla oratoria | reverse complement strand
CACACCATCTCCCGGAGAAAGACTTCTAAGCTCTGAACTCCCTCTTCATGGTCTTCTGCTACTCCCCCAACGGGTGACGCTCCCACTCCATACTCCTTGGGGACTCCACCCCCCCCCCAACCCCATTTAAATGCGAAGTCCGCCATTACCCCAACGACGAAAGGTCCCCATTTTCATTCCGCGCCCACCGCAAGACGGGCAATTGGCGTAATTTATTACATGTAATCAGCCACCGGACCTCAGACTTCTTGGGGGAAATGGGTAATGACGTCTTCATCGGAGGAGGAAGAGGATGGAGGAGGAGGATGAGGAAGAGGTGAGGTTCGCCCGCACATTACGGGCACGGAAAGCAAACACTCGAATGCACTCGACTCCGAGGGCGTGGGCGGGAGATGAGGGTGACCCTCCTCAATGTACAGACACTCGACTCGAACACGCAGACAAGCGGAGACGCATGCTAAGGCTGATATGAAACACAGACAAAACTGAAGTCTGTGAAGGGAAAAGTTGATCTCTTTCTCTTCTCTTCTCTTTTTTTACTTTCCCCCCGTCTCCCCTTCCACCCACGTCTCCTCCCCCTCCTTTCCCCGTCTCTCTTTTCCTCTCCCCGTCTCCTACCCTCCCTTTCCCCGTCTCTTATCCTCCCTTTCCCCGTCTCCTACCTTCCCCTTCCCCGTCTCCTACCCTCCCCTTCCCCTTCCCCGTCTCTCCTTCCCCGTCTCCCCTTCCCCGTCTCCTTTTACCCGTTTTCCCTTCCCCGTCTCCCCTTTCCCTTCTCCCTTTATCCGTTTTCCCTTCCCCGTCTCCCTTTCACCGTCTCCCTTTACCCGTTTTCCCTTCCCCGTCTCCCTTTCCCCGTCTCCCTTTACCTGTTTCCCTTTCCCCTTCTCCCCTTTCCCGTCTTCCCTTCCCCGTTTTCCTTTCCCCGTCTCCTTTTCCCCTTCCTTCCCTCTTTTTCCCTCCTAGCCCCTACTTCCTCATCCCGCCCTTATCCCACCCTCCTCCTCGTCATCCTCCTCTTCCTCCTCCTCCTCCTCGCCCTCCTCGTCATCCTCCTCTTCCTCCTCGTCATCCTCCTCGCCCTCCTCCTCCTATTCCTCGCCCTCCTCCTCCTCCTCGCCCTCCTCCTCCTCGCCCTCCTCCTCCTCGCCCTCCTCCTGGTCATCCTCCTCTTCCTCCTCCTCCTCGCCCTCCTCCTCGTCATCCTCCTCTTCCTCCTCCTCCTCTTCCTCGTCATCCTCCTCTTCCTCCGTCTCCTCGTCCTCCTCCTCGTCTTCGTCCTCCTCCTTCGTCCTCGCCCTCCTCCTCATCCACGTCGTTCTCCTTGTCCTCCTCGTCGTCCTCCTCCTCCTCTTCTTAGTCCTCGTCCACCTTGTCTTCGTCAACCTTCTCTTCGTCATCCTCTTTCTTCTCTTCTTCCTCCCTGCCCTTGTCCTCCTCCTCCTCCTTCGTCCTCCTATTTTTTTCGTCCTTTTCCTCGTCCTCATCCTCGTCCTCGTCCTCCTTCACCTCCTCTTTCTCGTACTCCCCGTCCTCCCCCTGCTCCTCGTCTTCATCGTCCTCTTCCTCCTCCTCCCTCTCCTCTCCCTTGTCCTTCTACCTCCCTCCTACTTTCCTTCTCATTTTCCTCCCAATTTTCCTCGTGCCTCCCTCTTCGTTTTCCTTCTCGCCGTCTACATCGTCAGCCTCCCTCCCGCGGACAGATTAGTTTCGCTTTATTATGACCTCCACTGTCACTTTGCTGTTCTCTCTCTATCACACCTAAGTATCTCCGCTCTGTCTCGTCCTCCTACCTCTCCTCCTCCTCCTCCTCCTCCTCCTCCACCTCCCACTTCTTTTCCTCCTCCTCCTCCTCCTCCCTCTTCTCTTCTTCCTCCTCCTTCTCCCTCCTTTTTTCTTCCTCTTCCTCCTCTTCTCTTCTTTCTCCTCTTCTCTTCCCCCTCTTCTTCCTCCTCTTCTTCCTCCTCTTCTTCCTCTTCGCGATGTTAAAATGGCAATAGTGGCAACAGTTGTGTTGGTCCCAAGTTCACAAGTGTGCTGGTCGTGGTGGTTATGATGGAAGAGTCCGTGACGATAACAGCGGAGCCAATGTTGGTAGTGATAGCAAGAGGAGAAGGAGATGGGGGTGGGGCGTACCATAGCAAACACGGGGACGGTGACAACAGTGGCCGGTGTTGTCAGTCCCCGAAGTGGGTGGGCCCCGTTGTCGGGTTGTTGTGGGCAGTGGTGGTCAACCGGAGGTGGGACAGTTGGCTGGTTGGTCGGTTTGTCAGGTCGAGATGGATGGACTCTGTATCACTGGATGAGGTGTAGTATATCAGTTAAGGTGTGGTGTATTGGTAATTGTAGGTTGGCTATGTAGGGCTCCTCCAGAGGTACGGGACTGGTGTGGGGAGGGGTTGTGTGCGTGCGTGCGTGTGAGTGTATCCGTGTGTTTGTGTGTGTGTGTGTGTGTGTGTGTGTGTGTGTGTGCATGCATGCGTGTGTCATTTTGGCAACGTGTCCATGTGTTCATGTGTGTATTAATTTCTATATGTGTATGTGTGTATACTATTATATAAAAGGGTGTATAATATCTAGAGAGAGGGGAAAGATGGGGATTGGGGAATAGAAGGATAGTTGAGACGCAAACACGACAATGGAAGCAAGTGGAAGAGTGGAGGGACGAGTGGAGTATGGAGTGGATGGGTTCTTGACCCTCTATGAAGTGGATGTCATCCCAGCAGAATAAAATCGTCTGGCGTCAGGATAAAGTTCGACGACGCTTGACAAAGATTTAGATGCCTTATGTTGACACGAGAAAGTTTAATTTTATTCTTTTATGTGACGGCATGAAGATGGTTCCGTCCTTCACCCTATTTTGTTTCGGGGATACTCCTCGGCTTACGAACGAGTTGGACTTGAACGGCAGTTCGTAACTCGAGGTGTTCGTCAGTTGTTATTTAATTTGATTTCAAGTGTGATATAACATCAATACATGTCTTATTATCTTAAAACACGTTACTAATGATAGATAAAATAAAAATAAATGGTCATCCTATTCATCTAATGTTGGATTTCTTACACTTGAAACTGGTAAAGTATGCTTTAGGCTTCGTTCGTATGTTTGAAAGTTCGTAAGTCGAATGTTCGTAAGTAGAGGAGCGTCTGTGTACAGAAAGTGTATTAACACGTTTGGACGAAGTAACGATTTGCATGCATGACTCTTTAATTAGAGATTGTTTTGAAGTCAGATGAGCGTTTGGCATGTCTCGGGATTGTATTTGTTTTCTCGGTGGTGATATTACTACGTATAATTGACAAATGACTACTATAAGACTCTTTTGATCTCTACTTTTTTTTGTGAATATGAAATAATTTACTTGGTCAAGTATCATAACCACAATAAGGCCCCTTGCGTTAATAGCTAAAGTACAGTTAGGTAAATACACGTATACATACGATGGCAAGCGCACGTATACACACACACACACACACACACACACACACACACACACACATACACACACACGTACACATACACGCGCGCGCACACACACACACACACACACACACACACACACACACACACACACACACACACACACACACACACACACACACACACGTACGCACACACACGTACGCACACACACACGTACGCACACACACAGCTGTTGCGGCGTGGTAAAAGGACGTCTTCGCTTGAGCCGCTTCAGCAATTTCAGAGAGAATAATCAACAGTGATATACCTAAAACGAATATGGATTTGGAGGGGGGCCTGGGGTTACGTTAAGTATAGCATTTGGAAAAAAAAATGATATAGAATAAAAAGAAGGAAAATCATAATTCCGAAGTCGGGTGAAGCCGTGAGTGGACAAAAATGGCGTCCGGAGATAGCAGAAGTAAATTTGGTACCTGCACTGAGCAGGAACAGGATATTGATTATAGAAGACTCGTTAAAGAGATAAGTAATATAGACCAGCCAAGAATAAGAATCTTCATAATGAATAAATCACGGATGACTGAAGTAGAAAACAAAGAGCCCAATAGGCAAGAATAGGAGATTTAAGATTTGGATAAGGTCAAGGAAATTCAAACGAGTTTGACATGAAGCGAGAATAGGAGATTTGATATATGAATAATTTAAAATAAAACCAACGGAGTTTAACAAACTGAAAGGGGGATATAGAAAGTTATGAGAAAAGTCGGAGGACAGTTAAAAAAAAAAAAAAAATTGAGAAGGCCAAGGAAACCTAAAGAAAAAAAAAAAAATGTCGAAAGAAAGAACAAAGGGCGGATAAATGTACACTAGGAGGAAAAGTTTAGTTTAAAGATATTTTGGAACAACAGAGAGAAGAAATCATTGTGGAAAATATTATAGATATATTGTAGTTGGATAGAAAGAGGAACATAAACCAACAAGAAAAAAAAAAGTAGAACTAAAGAAATTGGGCAAGTATTTATGGACAAAAGGAAGACGTACATTAAGAAAGGGAGGGATTCATGTTAGGTAGGTTTGTACAAAAGGTGCATGGTCAGTGAAAATGATGTTTAGATCGAAAAGCACAGTGAACGAGTTAATAGGACATGGAAATTAAGAAGAAATGCAGGGAAGATCCACTCGTTTATACACCGGTGTCTTTGTCCTTCACTAACCAAAACGCGTAAAAAAAAAAAAAAAAAAAAAAAAAAAAATTGAAAAAAAAAGTGAAATTTAGTTGAAAATAGGTTTTGATTAGAAAATGATGTAGAGGGAATCGTGTGTAACCAATCTATTAATTCTTTATTTGAGAGCTGATGTGATGCATGAAAGAATGATAGGTAGACTGTAGGTTATACATACGCCTGGAGAAAGGCTGTCCACAATATGCCGCACAAGATTGATATGGAAGTTGGAAAACGTAGGACTGATGGGTTACCACAAAGCGCTGCATTGGCACCAGGAATACTTTTAGTGTATATCAGTGATATGAATGGAAAAAGGACCGACAAAAACTTGCTGATGATGTCCAGGTGATGAAAAGAATGAAATAAAAAAAAAAAAAAATGCAAATTACACCAAGGAAGCATAGATATGGTTTATAAATTGAACTGCAATTAGAATATAAAATTCGATACAAAGAAATGCAGAATCTTGGGATTGGGTCAGAGCAAGAGAGGATCATCAGGGAGTCGCGAAATTGGAGATAAAACGTTTACAAAAGCAAAGGAGGAAAATGATTGTTCTTCTAATAAGATGATCTGTTGCCAGAAAATTATGTAAATGAAATAATGGGAGAGACTGTTTTGAACTCATGAATGGCTTTACATGACATGGGTGATGGTATCACGAAAAAGAATTAAAAATCAGGTCCGACCCAGACTGGAATATGTAAAAAAAAAAATAATAATAATAATAATAAGAAAAATAGAATATAAAGAGAGGCAACCATAATGATCCTAAGCATGACTGATATGACATACCGGTATGATGAAAGACTTAAAAAAAGGGGAAAGAAAGGTGATTCGATTATATATAAAACAGAGAAAGTGATCGAACAAAGAGTGGTCATAGCAAAATGAATAAATAGATAGATAAAGATAAAGAAAATAGGTTGCTTAAATGATGTAAGGAGGCATAGCTTTCCACATAGAAGCATCGATCTGCCATAAACGTGAGAAGAAGTCATCCACACCAACAGTATGAATTTAAGGCCAAATTTGATCAGTGGAGATGCAGAGACGGGACCTCATCAGCGTAGCTCCAGGCTCAAATACTACAATTAGGCAGTACACATGCGCGCGCACAAACAATTGCACAAACATACTGACGCACTCCCTCACTCCGTTTATGATTTATTTGTATTTCTGTTTGAAGACTCTTCCGCTGGCTTCTGCTGACAATGGAGTTCTTGCAGAGGGGTTGACCGCCGTGCTGGTTAAACAATAACTCCTGACGACAAATCGAGGTTGTTGTTGCTGTCACTGTTGGTGGTGGTGGTAGAGGTGGAGGAAGTGGGTGGCAGTTTGCGTGGTCTTGTTGGTGTATAACTCTGCCAAATGTCCCGAAGAGATTTGCCGCTGGGGAGAAGTCCTTCATTCCCAATGACGTGTAATGATGATCATGTGTCCAATCGCGTTAGAGTGACTGGGACGAAGACGCGATGGTTGGAGTCCCGGGTCGGGTGGGAGGGGTGGGGGGGTGGGGGGCTCTGGGGAGGGGGAGTAAAGGAACTTGATGGCTTGACCACAGTGATGGCGGAACCTTGTTGATCATTATACTCCCTTCGCTACGGTGACGTCTCTCTCTACTCTCCTTCTTTCTCTTCTCTCCTTCTCTCACGGTCCCACCTCTCTCTCTCTCTTTCACCCTCCCTCCCCCTCTCTCCCTCTTCCTCTCCCCCTCCCTCTCCCTCTTCCCCTCCCTCCCCTTCTCCTCCCTCCCTTCTCCTCCCTCCCTTCTCCTCCCTCCCTTCTCCTCCCTCCCCTTCTCCTCCCTCCTTCCCCTTCTCCTCCCCCTCCCTCCCCTCTCCTCCTCCCTCCCCTTCTCCTCCCTCCCTCCCCTTCTCCTCCCTCCCTCCCCTCTCTCCATCTTTCTCTCCCTCCCTCCCTCTGAGTTTTATTAATGTCTTGTTTTTGTATGGAGTGTTAGACGATTCTATTCAGTTCTCAAGGTGCAAACCTTAACCAGAACGGTATCATTGTAGATCGCCACACCGGCCAGGCTCAAGACCAGATTTTAAATTCAAAATGTCTTTCATATTTCAATGAACAAAGCAATTAGGATCTTCAAACGTGTCGCCCATAGACAAAGTTGGGATCCCACAAGCGTAGCTCATAAGCCTGTATCTTATAATAAGACACGATTTGGGAGGTAGAACAAAACCTATAGGGTGACATGTCTTTATACTGGCTAACATCACATGATTTTATTCTATTACTCAGATAAGGCTCGGGGATATAGACCCCCATTGGTTCGGCTTTATCGAAGGCCCTTTGGACGAATAAAATCGTCTAGCGACAGTGTGAGGCGCGTCACCGAAACTAAGGGGTTAATGGTGAGGTCCGGGGAAGGAGGAAGATGAGGAGGAGGAGGAGGACCTGGGTGCTTGTCGAAGAGGAATAACTACATCGTGTAGTTGGGACGAGGAAAAAGACCCATGACCTGGATACCTGTGGAGGCCTTTCCCGCCGGGCGATAATTACCGGGTCTAAGCCTGTCATCAGGGTAGGGACGCGCAGACACGGACACAGAGAAATAGACGTACACGCACAGACGCACAGAGAGGCGTACAGACACACAAAGGCAGACACACAAACGAAAATATACGTAAACATAAAGGCAGAAATACACAGACGCGCGGGGAGGCAAACACGGACACACACACACACACACACACACACACACACACACACACACACACACACACACACACACACACACACACACACACACACACACACACACACACACACACACACACACACACACACACACACACACAAAGCACATGTGCACAAACAGACGTACTGGGGGGT
>NC_134781.1:20294313-20304313 GCF_046742065.1 Oratosquilla oratoria | reverse complement strand
AAAGGACAGGGAGCGAGGGTTGGGGATAGAAAGATGACAGAGGGAGAGAGGGGGAAGAGATAATAGGGAGTAGACAGGGAGGGAGGGAAGTGGCATGAGGAAGAGACGGGAGCAGGGGACTTTGACGGGGAAGGAGGGGGTGAACAAGGAAATAGGACTTAGTTGGAGGGGGAGGGGATGAGAACGAGACTCTAGGAGATCTAGGATAGTTAAGAAAAAGAGAGAGAAGGAAAAAGAAGAAGAAAAAAAATCCTTGAGATGAGGCAGGATCCTGCCTGAGTATGTCGCGGTCCGGTCAGGACCTTTTCTCGTGAGGAGCATTTGTCCGTCGGGAGGTTTTTGTCCTTTGGAGCTTCCGCGGGTCTGCGAAGGCCGAAGAGGCGGCTCATCGCGGAAGTGCGTGCGCGCCACCGGGTTTTGCTCTTGGGCACCGCGGCACAGGTGAGACGGTTGCGGCTGCGGCTGCGGCGACGGCTGCGGCATAATGGAGGAAAATAGTTAATAGCGGCGAACCCGTGGGCCTGTACGAGGATTGTTAACTTGGAGGGTAGAGAGAGATTGCAGCGAACGAGGGAGGTTCCTTGTTTATAGATGGTTCCGTCCTACCCCCCTCACCCCTATCCCCTTCTCCCTCGTCCCCTTTTCCCTCCTCCCCTTTTCCTTCCTCCCCTCTCCCTCCTTCCCCTCTCCCTTCTTCCCCTCTCCCTCCTTCCCCTATCCCTCCTTCCCCTCTCTCTCCTTCCCCTCTCCCTACTCCCCCTCTCCATCCTCCTCTTGACTCTTATCCCCTTTTCCTTCCTCCCCTTTCCCTTCCTCCCTTCTCCCTCCTTCCCCTCTCCCTACTCCCCTTCTCCATCCTCCTCTTGACCCTTATCCCCTTTTCCTTCCTCCCCTCCCCTCCTACCCCTCTCCCTCCTTCCCCTCCCCCTCCTACCCCTCTCCATCCTCCCCTTCACCCTTATCCCCTTTTCCCTCTTTCCCTTTTCCTTCCTCCCCTCCCCTCCTACCCCTCTCCCACCTTCCCCTCTCCCTACTCCCCCTCTCCCTACTCCCCCTCTCTATCCTCCTCTTCACCCTTATCCCCTTTTCCCTCCTCCACTTTTCCTTCCTTCCCCTCTCCCTCCTTCCCCTTTCTCTCCTCCCTCCTCCTTCACTCCCTCCTCCCTCTCTCCCTCCTCCCTCTCTCCCTCCTCCCTCTCTCCCTCCTACCCCTCCCCTTCTCCACCTCCCCTTCTCCACCTCCCCTCCTCTCCCTCCTCCCTCTCTCCCTCTCTCACTCTCTCCCTCTTCCCCTTTTCCTTCCTCTCCCACCTTCCCCTCTCCCTACTCCCCCTCTCCATCCTCCTCTTCACCCTTATCCCCTTTTCCCTCCTCCACTTTCCCTTCCTTCCCCTCTCCCTCCTTCCCCTCTCCCTCCTTCCCCTCTCTCTCCTGTTCCGTCGTTGAATTTCCTGTCGGACTTCGGCGCTGGAAGCGTGCAGAGCGTCTGGAACCATTTCCAAGAGGATATTGTTAGGTTATCCTGGAAGTAAGATATGATTGGAGTAGCTGGGACGAAATATATTTTCATTTTGTTTATTTATTTATTTAATTATTTATTTATTTACTTGTTTATTTTTATTGTCTACAAACTTAAAAGAAGTGACAATGTTACCTCTTTTAAGTTTACACTTAAAAGTAAGTTTGTAAAAGAAACAACTCAAAATCAATTCTTGATCTTTTCCTTAAAACGTGAGCACTTTATTTTAAGAAAATATGTTTTGTTTTAGGGCTTGTTTTAATATTTTGTAATAAGTTTTCACTTAAAAGTAATTTTTTAAAAGAAACTTCTTGATTTTTTTCCTTAAAACTGAGCACTTTATTTTACGAAAATATGTTTTGTTTTAGGACTTGTTTTAAGACTTTGTAATAAGAGGCGGCGTTCTATCTCAAGAGACAGCGTTATGTTGTAAGAGATACCATTCTGCCTTGACTGTTTTGGCTTGAAAGACTTTTGTCTTGGCACCTTTTTTTTTTCTAAAATTTTCCCGATTAAAAAAAAAAAAAAAAAAAAAAAGAAATAATCCCTAAAAAGAAGTCTATACTTTTTCTTAAGACCTTTTCCTGACTTTCTTGGAATTTTTTTTTTATAAAGAAAGAGCTTGGAAAGTTAAAAACTACAGGGTTGAGGCGAGCACTGGATAAAAGAATCGAGTTTAGAGCGATCCAGGTTCGAATTGTGAAAATTCTTTCCAGGAATACTATGCTGGAATTATAGGATTGCGTCCAGAAAGATCAACCGGAAGGAAGGCGGGAATCTGATAGAAATCTTACAGTAAGATTGGTCATACCTGAGGTATCTGTCTACCTCCGTTTAACTTTCTCTTTTTCGAGCATTTTGGAGCTTTTCCTTATATTTTCTCTAAATTTTGTCTAACTTTTTTTCTACCTTTCTCTATATCTTTCCTTCTTTTCTCTCTCGTTTTCTCCTTTTCTTTTTCTCCCTCCCTTACTCTCTCTCTTCCTCTCTCTCTCTCTCTCTCTTTCTCTCTCCCTCTCTCTCTCTCTCTCACTCTCCCTCTCTCTCTTTCTCTTGTTTTCTCTCTTTATATTTATCTATCTGTGTCTATCTCCCTCACTTCCCTTCCTCACTTCCCTCCCTCACTCCACTCCCTCACTCCCTCACTCCCCTCCCCCTCTCCCTTCCTCTTTTCATAGACCTTGAACCTTGAACCCGGAGCTAAAAATGAAGACAGCGTGGTTCCAACTTGAGCAATAGTTTCCGGAGGAGGTCTGACCTTACTGGAGGTCGAAATGACGAATGAATTCTCGATATTACACATAAGAACCTAAGTATATGGTTCCTGAGGGCCTCTGTTTTGTTCTTGGGGGAGTTTTCCTTCTGGACATGGAATCGTCTGGAAGGAGAAAACCACACACTAGAACATTGGTTCCCAAACCCCGATGCCACAGAATTAGGGCTACAATTCCACAAACGAGTCTCTTAGGGTCTGAATGAAATGTATGAGAAGTTTAGATAGTTCTCCTCCCCCGAGAATCCCTATATATTGCAAATCGTCAATAATCCGAAATATAGATAATTCTTCATTGAATTCACTTTCTAATACTCTAGGTTATTTCTTCAAGGTGTTTTTCGTGCCAAATGCATTAAGAAAAAAATTAGGGACTAGTGGAACTATTTGTGTTGAGGATCACAGGTAATGCAGTGGTAACGCACACGAGAATAACTTGCAGGGTTGAGCTATAAAAAAAAAAAAAAAAAAAAATGGAGTCGAATTGCAAGAGTCTGTGTTGCGGAAAGATGGTCTTCGGATACAACAAATACACGATTTAAAAGAATTGGGTGAGTTTCCGAGTACGTGTGGACATTTTTATAAATAAAGAAGAATAGGTTTGGTGGAAGAGATAAAGAACTTCCCCTGGAATGGGAATATTACGCCTGGAACTGGAACGCTTAGTTCCAGGATGGGAATGGTTGTTCCAGGAAGCGGGAAGCCTCGCTTCTGAAGAAGAGCGACGTCCTGGAAGGACAGCGTCTACGTGCTGGAATGTTAAGATCCCGTAATGGGCAGGGAAGTCCTTTCGCTCTCGCTCGAAGGGACAAGTTCTTCGCCGATCGAGGCGAAGGACTACGTAATGGACCCCTGCGCATGCGCAGACGTCTGTGCCTGACGGCGCAACGGGGCAGAGCGATGGGTCTCAGGGTGGTGGGTTGTCTCCTGGTCGGAATGGTTCGACTTCTGTTCCACGCAAGAAGAAAGGAGAGTTGAGGGGTGGTCGCTTCAGTGGAGCCTGCGCAGACACGCATGCGCGCTGGAAGGCATTTTTCTGTGCGTGCGTGTTCTGCTGCTGCTGCGCCTTTCCCAGAAGTGATTAGGCGCTGTTCCAGTCCCTGGAAGACGAAGACGAAGAGAGGAGGAGGAGGAGGAGGAAGAGGAGGAGGGGGAAGAAGAAGAGGAGGAGAAAGCCCGCGTGTTGTGCCATGCATGGTTCGGTCACACAGCTTCGGAGGAATTACGCGTATCAAGACCTCGTTAGTGTTTTTTTTAATCATTTAAGGATTACGATTACTTGGCAGTATTCCCAAGATACTTTTACCATGCGGTGTTCGAGCAAATATGGAGGAAGATGTATCCTCGGCCACAACTGAGCAGTTTATTTATGCATTTTAGCGAGTTACATGCACCATGCGATTTTGTGATTTTCTTTTATTGAACATTTCACACGAAAGTATATAGGCTTCAAGTAATGTTTCTTCTACGTGTTAATAAGAATTATTTGATAACCCCTTATATATATATATATATATATATATATATATATATATCTATACTATATATATATTATATATAATAAATACACGCCTGGGTCGTTAGTGTCATTTCCTTCCGTGTTTCTGCGAGAAGTTGACAACACGTAGGGTTTTCCAACCCAAAGTCCCAGTCGGAACCTCGCATCGAGCCCAAACGGTTCCAGCCTGGAACCTCGCAAGCCCGGAACCTCCCCAGCCCGGAATCCCCCCCCAAACCCGGAACAAACCCCAGCCTGGAACCTCCCCCAATCTATGAACCTCCCTAATCCTGGAACCTCCCCCCACCTGGAACCCCCCAGCCCGGAACAACCCCCAGCCCAGAACAAACCCCAGCCCGGAATCTCCCCCAATCAATGAACCTTCTTAATCCTGGAACCTCCCCCCACCTGGAACCCCCCAGCCCGGAACAACCCCCTAATCCCGGAACCTCCCTCCAGCCGGAACCCCCACACAGGGCCTCACACACTGCCCCGCACACAGCTCTACACAGCCTCACACAGGACCCCACGCCCAACCCCACACATAGCCCCACACAGTCTTACATAGGGTTTTACACAGGGCCTCACACAAGGCCCCACGCCGCTGCTACAAACCCTCACCTCCGACGTCGACCCCATCAAGGCCCCCATCAAGGCCCCTTACATGACCCCGACGGGGCCTCCACGGTGCTCTGATGCAACCAGGCAGGTTCCTCGCATGACCCCCAACTCGGCTCCCATGCCGGCCAAATCCTTATCCCAGTCCCAGTTTCAGTCCCTGGCCCAGCCCTAGTCCTAGCCCTAGTGATAGCCCCAGTCCTAGCCACATTCCCAGTCCCCCAACCCCAGGCCCAGTCCCAGCGCCACCCAGGCCTGAAACGCACCAAAGCCGCTTGGAGACATAAAGCCTTCTTTACGCGGCGGGAGGCAGTCTCCGTGCACGGGATGGGAGGCTTTTTTCTTTCTTTCTTTCCTTGTCTGGTTGAGATTTATTAAAAAGTAAAAATCGTATCGTTAGGGTAATATCCTCTAATAAATATGTACATCAACAGGAAGACGACAGGGAAACTGTGAAAGACTTAATTCAAATGGTTGAATAAAATCTTAGGTATGGAAGAGTTGTCCGGTTGGTAATTCATGCAAAGTTCGTAGTCATAGTTTTATCAACTAAACTTGGTCATTGCAGTGAATGTCCGTGAGGTGTGATAGTTTCATAACATTGTGTTAAATTAGAGTAACGAGAAAAATAATTTGCATGATCAGCATAGGAGATTGCAAGCTCCGATCTCTGCAAAAAAGGTTATAGTCACCCGATAGTGTAGATATACGTACTGTGTGTGTGTGTGTATATATATATATGTATATATATATATATATATATATATATATATATATATAATATGTGTGCGTGTGTGCGTGTACGCGTATTTGTGTTATCTTTTTTATTCTTGCAAATATATTAAATATATTAACACCATCGTAATTTGTATGAATAAGGATGTTGCATTTTACGAAACCGTTGTTGATCATGTTGCTTTTAGCCTTGCTTTTTTGTGTACTTTTTTTTTTTCTTCCGTACAACTGTAGATATCTTGTAACGTGTTTTACTGTGTCCTTAGGAAGACAACCCCCCCCCATTTTTTTTTTTTTTTTTTTTTTTTTAACGCGTGTGCCGTGACAGGTTTTGCGGTCTCCAGGGATCCCTTTTCAGTCTCGTGAGAGTCGTGGCATGTTCTGTGGTCTACAGCAACTTGTTTCTGGAGTGGTAGGTTTAGGTGATTTTTTTTTCCAACATTTTTTTTTTTTATATATTATCATTTTCCTTATTTGTTCATTATTATTATTGTTGTTATTATTATCATTATTATTATTATTATTATTATTATTATTATTATTATTATCATTACTATTATTATTTTTTATATTATAATTTTCTTTATTTGTTCATTATTATTATCATTATTATTTATTTATTTATTTATTTAATTATTACAAAGGATTACAAAGGCGGAGCATGCCGACAGGAGACCTTTTGGTCCATATCTGGGTCGGATGCGAAAAAATTGTAATAATAATAATCATAATAATAAATGAATAGATAATAACTAATGATGTAAATAACAAATAACAAATGAAATAATGAAAATAACAAATAAAATACATAAATAAATGCATAGGTATAGTTAGATAATAACCAAAATGAGAAGTATGACGGGGGTCACCAGAAAGGAGGAGTGGTAAGTCTCTAAGATGGGAAGGTGAAAATATCCAGTTATTTGACATAAGATTATTCTTTTTAAACTTGGGAATAAATGACATTACTGCAGTATATTGTTGTCAGTATTTATGAACCATTACGATTTTTTTTATTATGATAGATTATCCCTTCATCAGATAAAGTTCGATTTGTTTTAATTGGCAGTATTTTGTTGGTTAACTCAATTCTTTTTCTCTACAAGCATGAGGGTTAGATTTTCATGAATTAACCCAGTTTAGCTTGGTAAAAGATGTAAGTATTGGTCTGGTTGACGCTAGTCAGTCGAATGTTGATTAGAAAAGGGCAGAGACCGAAAGGAATAATAAAAAGAATCACTAGAGATTCCTCATGTTTCTGCAAAGCAACGGTTACACTAGTTAACGAAATGGTTGGTTTCCAACAATTCAGTTGGATTTCGTTCAAGGTCGGAGTATTTGATTAGTGTAACCGTAGCTTAATGTGACAATGAGCTTTGGACAAACCCGATGTCATACACTTTAAGGAATATGTCATGATTCAATACCTCTGACTCCCAGGGGAGTAGGGAAGCCCCATGGTAACTCCCTGGGAATACCATATGACCTAAGACACCTGGTGACGACCCCCCGCGACCCTGGGTTTCCTCCCACCTCTCACCTCCCCCGGGGGGGGGGATACCTGTCGGTGACCCTGAGGCCTCCTCGTTCACCTTCGGGAATGTGTCGGTTGATCACGTGACCCGGAACAGGATTCTCCTCCTCCTCCTCCTCCTCCTCCTCCTCCTCCTCCTCCTCCTCCTCCTCCTCCTCCCTCTGTCCTCTTTCTTCTTCTTCCTCCTCTTTTTTCTCCCTCCTCTTCCTCTTTCTCCCTCCTCTTCCTCTTTCTCCTCCTCCTTTTTCTCCTTCCTCTTGCCCCTCATCCATTTTTCCTCCTCCTTTTCTCTCTTTTCTTCCTCCTTTCTCTGTTTTGGTCCCATCTCCTCCTCCTCTCCTCCTCCTCCTCCTCCTACCTCTTCCCTCTCTCTTCCCTCTTTCTCCTTCCTCCTCTTTTTTTCCTCTTTTTTCTTTCCTCCTTTTCCCTTTTCCATTTCCCCTTTTTTCTTTCTTCCTTTTCCCTTTCCCCTTTTTTCTTTCTTCCTCTTCCCTTTCCCCTTTTTTCTTTCTTCCTCCTCCTTCCTCTTCCCCACCTCCTTCTTCCTTTCTCTTCCCGTCTCTTCTCTTCCTCCCTTTTCTTCTTCTCATCTCCTTCTTTCCTTCTCTTCCTCCCTTTGTTTCTTCCCATCGCTTCTCTCCCTCTCTTATCTTCTCTTCCTCTTTTGCCTTCTCTTCTTTTCTCTTCCCCATTCTCTTCTCTTCCTCGCTTCCCTTCTCTTCTCTTCACCTCTCTTCACCTCTCTTCTTTCCCTTCTCCTTCTCCTCCTGTTCTCCTCTTCTCTCCTCCATTCTCTTCTCTTCTTCCTCGCTTCCCTTCTTTTCTCCCTGTTCCTCCTCTTTCTCTCTTCTCTTTCTTCCTTCTCCCCCTTCTCTTCCTCTTTCCCTTCTCCTCCTTCTCCCTTCACTTCTCTTCCTCCTCCTCCCTTCTTTTCCTCCTTCTCCCTTCTTTTCCTCCTTCTCCTCCCTTCTTCTCCTCCTTCTCCTCCCTTCTTTTCCTCCTCCTCCCTTCTTTTCCTCCTTCTCCTCCCTTCTTTTCCTCCTTCTCCTCCCTTCTTTTCCTCCTTCTCCTCCCTTCTTTTCCTCCTTCTCCCACCTTCTTTTCCTCCTTCTCCCTTCTTTTCCTCCTTCTCCCACCTTCTTTTCCTCCTTCTCCCTTCTTTTCCTCCTTCTCCCTTCTTCTCCTCCTTCTCCCTTCTTCTCCTCCTTCTCCTCCCTTCTCTTCTTCCTCCTCCCTCCATCTCCATTCTTTTCCTCCTCCTCCCTCCTCCTCCCTCCTCCTCCCTTCTCTTCCTCCTTCTCTTCTTCCTCCTCCTCCCTACTGTTTTCTTTTTCCTTCCTAACCTTCCCTTCTCCTCCTCCACCCTTTTCTTCCTCCACCCTTCTCTTCTTTCTCTTCCCTTTTCCTCCCCAACTCCTTTTCTTCCTCCCTTCTCTTCCTTCTCCTCCTCCTCCCTTCTCTTCCTCCTCCTCCCTTCTCTTCTTCCTTCTCCTCCCTTCTCTTCTCTTCTTCCTACCTTCCCTTTCCTTCTCCTCCCTTCTCTTCTCTTCTTCCTACCTTCCCTTTCCTTCTCCTCCCTTCGCTTTCCTTCTCCTCTCTTCGCCCTCCTTTCTCCTCCTCCACCATTCTTTTCTTCCTCCCTTCTCTTCTTCCTCTTCCCCCTAACCTCTCTTCATTTCCTTCTCATACTCTCCTCTCTTTACTTGTTTCTCCTCTCCTCACTTCTTCCCTCTCCTCCCTGCCCTTCCCCTTGATCTTTTCCTCCTTTCCCTCCTCTTTATCATTCTCCCCTTTCCTCCTGGCCACCTTCACTTCCCTTGTACATTCCCTCGTTCTCTCCCCCCCCCCCTCTCTCTCTCTCTCTCTCTCTCTCTCTCTCTCTCCAACTCATCCTCCTCTCTCTCTCAGTCGTCCTCTCTCTCTCTCTCTCTCTCTCTCTCTCTCTCTCTCTCTCTCTCTCTTTTTCTCTATCTCTATCTCTTTCTCTATCTCTAGATCTTTCTCTAGATCTCTCCCTCCCTTCCTTCCATTCCTCCCTCTTCTCACCCACCGTCCCCCCCCCTCTCTCTCTCTCTCTCTCTCTCTCTCAAAAAAAAAAAAAAAAAAAAAAAGGCAAGTCTTCAACCCTATTCCCGTCGTGACGTGATTTCATCAGTAGCAAGGCCGCCCTTCCCCATCCCCCCCCCGAACCCCCTTCCCTCATCCCCCCCGAACCCCCTTCCCTCATCCCCCCCGAACCCCCTTCCCTCATCCCCCCCGAACCCCCTTCCCTCATCCCCCCCGAACCCCCTTCCCTCATCCCCCCCGAACCCCCTTCCCTCATCCCCCCCGAACCCTCTTCCCTCTACATACCCTCTCCCCCACCCAACCTTCACTCTTGTCGCCTTCTTTTTCACACTATCCAAATTTGTTTATTCCTCCTATCTCCCTTTCTTCCTCTCTTCCGTTCTCCCTCTCTTCCGTTCTCCCTCTCTTCCTTTCCCTCTCTTCCTTTCCCTCTCTTCCTTTCCCTCTCTTCCTCTCCCTCCCTTCCTCTCCCTCCCTTCCTCTCCCTCCCTTCCTTTCCCTCTCTTCCCCTCTCCCCTCCCCCCTCCCCCTCTCCTCCCCCCTCTCCGCCCCCCTCTCCACCTCTCCCTCTCCCGCCCTCTCCACCTCTCCCTCTCCCCCTCTCCCACCTCCTCCCACCTCTCCCACCTCTCCCTCTCCCCCCACCTCTCCCTCCCCCCTCCACCCTCCCTCTCCCCCCCCACCTCTCCCTCTCCCCCTCCACCTCTCCCTCTCTCCCCTCCCCACCTCCCTCCCTCTCCCCCCTCTCCCCTCCCT
>NC_134781.1:20249602-20293813 GCF_046742065.1 Oratosquilla oratoria | reverse complement strand
CCCCCTCTCCCACCTCTCCCCCTCCACCTCTCCCCCTCTCCCTCCCTCCCCCCTCCCACCCTCCCCCCTCTCCCCTCTCCCTCTCCCCCACTCTCCCTCTCCCCTCTCCCTCTTCCCCTCCCCCTCTCCCTCTCCCACCTCTCCCTCTCCCCCTCTCCCACCTCTCCCCCTCCCCCTCTCCCCCTCCACCTCTCCCCCTCCACCTCTCCCCCTCCACCTCTCCCTCCTCCCCCTCCACCTCTCCCTCCACCTCTCCCTCCTCCCCCTCCACCTCTTCCTCCTCCCCCTCCACCTCTCCCTCTCCCCCTCCACCTCTCCTCTCCACCTCTTCCTCCTCCCCCTCTCCACCTCCCTCCTCCCCCTCCTCCTCTCCCCCTCCCCCCCACCTCTCCCTCTCTCCCTCTCCTCTCTCCTCCCCTCCATCTCTCTCTCCTCCCCTCCACCTCTCTCTCCTCCCCTCCACCTCCCTCTCCTCCCCTCCACCTCCCTCTCCTCCCCTCCACCTCCCTCCTCCCCTCCACCTCTCCCTCCTCCCCTCCACCTCTCCCTTCTCCCCTCCACCTCTCCCTTCTCCCCTCCACCTCTCCCTTCTCCCCTCCACCTCTCCCTTCTCCCCTCCACCTCTCCCTTCTCCCCTCCACCTCTCCCTTCTCCCCTCCACCTCTCCCTTCTCCCCTCCACCTCTCCCTTCTCCCCTCCACCTCTCCCTTCTCCCCTCCACCTCTCCTTCCCTCTCCCCTCCACCTTCCCGTCTCCCCTCCACCTTCCCGTCTCCCCTCCACCTCTCCCTTCCCCCTCCACCTCTCCCTTCCCCCTCCACCTCTCCCTTCCCCCTCCACCTCTCCCTTTCCCCTCCACCTCTCCCTACCCCCTCCACCTCTCTCTTCTCCCTCCACCTCTCTCTTCTCCCTCCACCTCTCCCATCTCCCCCTCTCCCCTCCACCTCTCCCTTCCCCCCTCCTCCACCCTCTCCCCTTCTCCCCTCCACCTCTCCCTTCTCCCTCCACTCTCCCTCTCCCCCCCACCTCTCCCTCTCCCCCCCCTCTCCCTCTCCTCCCTCCACTCTCCCTTCTCCCCTCCACCTCTCCCTTCTCCCCTCCACCTCTCCCTTCTCCCCCTCTCCCTCCTCCCACTCTCCCTCCTCCCCCTCTCCCTCCTCCCGCTCTCCCTCTCTCTCCTCCCCTCTCTCCTTTTACCCCTCTCCCCCCTCTCCCCCTTCATTTTCTCCCTCTCCCCCTTCATTTTCTCCGTCTCCCCCTTCATTTCTCCCTCTTTCATTCCCTCCTTCCCTTCTCCCTCTTTTCCTATCTCACTCTATGTCCCTTCCTCTCTTCCTACACCATCTCTCTATCTCTCCCTCCCTCTCTCATTCCCTCTCCTTAGCTATACTTTTCTCTTGTCTCCCCCTCTTTTCTCCTCTGTTCCTTTCTTGCCCCCTCTTGTCCACTTAGCTCTTCTTTTCTCCCTCTTCTCTTCACCTGTCTTCTTCTCTCTCCTCTTATTTAATTTTTCCTCCCTTTTCACCCTTTTCCTCCTTCCTTACCTTTTTCTTCCCCTCCCCCTCAATTCTTCCCCAATTCCTCTCTTTTCCTCCTCTCTCTTCTCTCCCCTACTCTCTTTTTTCCTCCTCTCCTCTCTGCCCCTCTCCCACCTCTCCCCCCCTTTTTCTCTTTATTTCATCTTGTGTGCGTCTCTTTTTGTCTTCATATCTTGTTCACACACTCGAGGTCATTTTGTTCGCTGGCGCTACTCATTTTGTTCGCTGACGCTACTCTTCTCAAGACCAGAAGCCCAAAGCGATCGACTCTGCAGAGCCCGCCCAACCAGTTTCCTTTCCTTTCCCTTTCCTTCCCTTTTCGTTTCCACCTTTTTCTATTCCCCACTTCTCTTTCTTCTCTTTCTTCCTCCTTTCTATTCCTCCTCTTTCTCTTCCTCTTTCTCTTTCTCCTTTTTCTCTTTCTCCTTTTTCTCTTTCTCTTTCTCTTTCTCCTATTTCTCTTCTTCTTTCTCTTCCTCTTTCTCCTTTCTCTTCCTCTTTCTCTTCCTCTTTCTCTTCCTCTTTCTCTTCCTCTTTCTCCTCTTTCTCTTCCTCTTTCTCCTCTTTCTCTTCCTCTTTCTCTTCCTCCTCTTGCTCTTTCCATTTTTTGTTCTCTTCCTACTCCTCCCTTTCTTCCTCCCCTTTCTCTTCCCACTTCTCTTTTTCTTATCCCTCTCCTCTTCCCCTCTCCTCTTTCTCATCCATCTCCTTTGTCATCTCTCTCACCTTTCCCTTCTCCTCTTCCTATTCTTCTCTCATCTTCCTTCCCCCCTCTATTCTTCCTCTTCCCGTTTTATTCTTCCCCCTCTTACTCTTCCCCCTCTCATTTTTTCTCCCCTCCTCTTTCTCTCCATTTCTCTTTATATCCCCCTGCTCTTTCTCTCCCCTTCTTTTTCTCACCCCCTTTCTCTCCCCCTCCTTTTTCTCCCCTCTAATTTCTCTCCTCTCCTCTCTCCCTCTTTCTCTCCCCTCTTCTTTCTCTCCCCTCTTCTTTCTCTCCCCTCTTCTTTCTCTCCCCTCCTCTTTCTCTCCCCTCCTCTTTCTTTCTCCTCCTCTTTCTTTCTCCTCTTTCTTTCTCCTCCTCTTTCTTTCTCCTCTTTCTTTCTCCTCCTCTTCCTCTTCCCTCCTTTTCCTCTCCCCTCCTTTTCCTATCCCCTCCTTTTTCTCTCCCCTCCTTTTCCTATCCCCTCCTTTTTCTCTCCCCTCCTTTTTCTCTCCCCTCCTCATCCTTTCCCCCTTTTCCTCTTCCACTCCTCTCTTCCTCTCCCCTATTCTCCTCTCTTATTTCTCTCCTCTCCTCTTCCTCTCTCCCTCTTTCTCTCCCCCTCCTCTTTCTCTCCCCCTCCTCTTTCTCTCCCCCTCCTCTTTCTCTCCCCCCTCCTCTTTCTCTCCCCCTCCTCTTTCTCTCCCCCTCCTCTTTCTCTCCCCCTCCTCTTTCTCTCCCCTCCTCTTCCTTTCCCTCTTTCTCTCCCCCTCCTCTTTCTTTCCCCTCCTCTTTCTTTCCCCTCCTCTTCCTTTCCCTCTCCTTTCACCCCTCTTCTCCCCTCTTCTCCCCTCTTATTTCTCTTCTCCCCTCTTATTTCTCTTCTCTTCCTCACCCCCTCTTCTCCCCTCCTCTTCCTCTCCCTCATCTTCCTCTCCCTCCTCTTCCTCTCCCTCCTCTTCCTCTCCCTCCTCTTCCTCTCCCCCCTCTTCCTCTCCCCCTCTTCCTCTCCCCTCCTCTTCCTCTCCCCCTCTTCCTCTCCCCTCCTTTTCCTCTCCCCTCCTTTTCCTCTCCCCTCCTCTTCCTCTCCCCCTCCTCATCCTCTCCCCTCTTCCTCTCCCCTCTTCCTCTCCCCCTCTTCCTCTCCCCCTCTTCCTCTCCCCCTCTTCCTCTCCCCCTCTTCCTCTCCCCTCCTCTTCCTCTCCCCCTCCTCTTCCTCTCCCCCTCCTCTTTCTCTCCCCCTTTTTCTCTCCCCCTCTTCCTCTCCCCCTCTTCCTCTCCCCCTCTTCCTCTCCCCCTCTTCCTCTCCCCCTCTTCCTCTCCCCCTCTTCCTCTCCCCCCTCTTCCTCTCCCCCTCCCCCTCCCCCTCCTTTTCCTCTCTCCCCTCTTCCTCTCTCCCCTCTTCCTCTCTCCCCTCTTCCTCTCTCCCCTCTTCCTCTCTCCCTCCTCTTCCTCTCTCCCTCCTCTTCCTCTCTCCCTCCTCTTCCTCTCTCCCTCCTCTTCCTCTCCCTTTCGTTTTCCTCTCCCCTTCCTCCTCTCCCCTTCCTCCTCTCCCCCTCTTCCCTCCTCTCCCCTACTTTCTTCCCCCCAAACTTTTTCTTCCATTCTCTCCCCTCCTCATTCTCTATCCTCGTCCTCTCCCTTCATCTATCCTCGTCCTCTACGTTTCTCCATTCTCGTCCTCCCCCCTTCCTTCCTTCTATCCTCGCCCCCCCCTCTATTCTCGCTGTCCCCCTCTATCCTCGCCCTACTCCATCTCGCTCCCTCTCCCTCTCCCTCTCCCTCTCCCTCCTCTATCTTCGTCACCTCACTCCACACCTCACTCCACCTAATTAAGACTTCTGCGAGGCTTCCTTCACGCAGGGGGCCTCGCCCAGGACACGGAGCACCGCCCCATGGCTAAACGGGCCCGTCCGCCTCCTGATCAACAGCCGCGGGGGGGCTTGAGGGCGGACGGGGATCTGCGGGTCGGGGGTGGGGGGATGGGGCGATGGGGCGTGAAGATGCTACCAATGTGGTGGGAAATAAACAGCGGCGGGTCAGCGCCCAAGATATTTCCGTGGAACTGTGAGACGATGAGCCAGGTATATGCGCACGCACGTGTGTGTGTGTGTGTGTGTGTGCGTGTGTGCGTGTGCGTACGCGAGGTTTTGTGTATGCGTGCGTAGCTTTTTGTGTGCGAGTGAATTCTTTTTTTTTCAAATGTGTGCATTGTGTGTAAATACTGTATATAAATATATACCTTGTGTCTGTGTAAATAGGTGTGTCTTGTGAATTCTTACTATTGGTCATTGTATGGGGACGGAAACACATCGATTTAGTGTGAGACAGGAGGAGGAGGAAGAAGAGGAGGAGGAGGAGGAGGGGTATAAAATGGAAATCGCCGATATCTGCTGTCACCTTTGCCCTATGTGCTTGGACATCTGGGACAAGTAGAAGTTACCGGGAAACGTTGGAGTTCGAGTGCGCAACCAATTCTTAAAAACCCGATCGACGCCCAGAATAAGAATAAGATAAAGAAGAATTAGAAAACATGGATGGGTCCAGTGATGGTGAAGAAAGTGATTTTTTTTTTTTTTTTTTTTTTTTATCTATTTATTATTATTTTTTTTTCCTGGACGGCCGAGCCAGAGATACACAGTCCATCATCAGTTCAAATTAGAAATAATAGGAGAAACGAGTATTGGCGGAAACTTCGGCCGTAGAGAGAATATGTGTGTGTGTGTGTTTGTGTGTGTGTGTGTGTGTGTGTGTAATAATAATAAATATTCGGTTTATTGGGTATAGCAGCATTACTGCTGAAAATATACATCCTACAAGATTATAACAAAACTATGACAATGAAAATATGTTACAAACATTCAAAAAACAAAACAAAAAACAATGAGCTAAGGAAAAGCTGTGTCGTATAACAGTGTTAATTTTTTTTGTTGATTAAGTCCACAAATGTCAGTATGGGGCTCTTTTTATACCAGGCGGTGATTGCGTGCTTGCGCGCGCGTGTGTGTGTGTGTGTGTATGTAAACAACACAGTGTTGCCTCTCATATTTTCTCTTATGGTCAACATCCAATTCATTTTGATAATACGAGTGGTGTCCCTGTACTGAAGGGTTGTTATAATGACCCTAGTTATCTTAATCATTCTCATGCTATATTTCATAATCTAGTCAAGGTGATGTCAAATCATTTCACTCGAGAGCGGGGATGCTTCCGGGCTGAAAGGGGTACAATTATCGTCTTCTGAGACGGTGACCAAACCTGGTCACTGTGGGAGTGGGGGTGGTGGAGATGGGGGGGGTCGTCTATAGGGTCGGGGGGGGGGGCAGCAAGGTCAAATTTCTGAGGCCGGAGATACCCCTTTGGAATATTTATATATATATATATATATATATATATATATATATATATATATATATATATATATATATATGATATATATATATATATAAACACACATACACACACTTGCACACACACACACACACACACACACACACACACACACACACACACACACACACACACATGATAATTCACTCTCGTTCTTAATCTCTCTCCTGTCTCCTCTCAATTATTCCCTCCTTCCCTCAGTCCTTCCCTTTTACACTCGTATACTTTATCTTCATCGAAAAGCCCGGCACGGGAATCTCCCTAAACCATGGTTACAGTATTAAAGAGGATGGAGAGGGATTTAGAGGGCGACGGAGGGAAGAAAGAGAGAAGAAAGAGGGAAGAGAGCAAAACAAGGAGAAGAGGATCTCTCGAAGCCCACCCAGCCTTGATCTGGAGCCGCAGCTTGGGCGGGTGAAGCCCCGATTCAGGATTGATCAATTTACCGGGAAATGGAAATTGTGGAAATGGACCGGGGGGGGGGGGCTGGCTGTCGCGGCGGCGGCGGCGGCGGCGTTGCATGCCAGCTCTGCATCCATCATCATTTGCAATGGCAAAAACCGCGGCGGCCCTTCCGACCAAGAGGGTGGCGGGGCGGGGGGCGGGGGGGGGGAAGAAAGGGGAGGGAAGGGGGGCAACAAGATGAGGCTTCCTGGATATGCCACTTGTTATGTGTCCTCGTTGTGTGTGTGCGTGTGCCTGTGTCTTTGTGTGTACATGTGTATGTACTTGTGTGTGTGTGTGTACTTGTCCGTCAATCTATGAATGCAAGTGTTTGTGAATCTGTGTGTGCGTGAATAGCTCGCACAAGTACAATACATGCACAGAAGGTAGGTTGTGCATCCATGCGAAATGAATCCACAAGTATGTGTCTTTTATATTTCTAATTTTAAGATTTGTGTGTGAAAGAACAGGCAATCATTGCATGAGGAGTATGTATTAGTATGGATATATGGGCATATGCTCTGATGTGTGAATTGGTATGAAATATATATATGCATTGTTAAGATTCATATGTTCTTCACTGTATCGATATGGTGGGGAAACATTGAAAGTGATGCGACTCTATTGACTGGTTACAGTCGAGGAGTCCCGTCTACCCCCCACCGTCTGCCCCCACCGTCTGCTGATTAAAATCACCTGGCGGAATTCAGTAAATGTATACAAGTCGAGTGTCGGGGCATCATCCTCAGAACAGGAACCTCTGAATCGGCACATAACACCTCATGACTTGTTTGCTTATAATCACGGCGTCCAGTCACGGACTGAAACCGGGGATATTTATTTTGATGATATCAAAATAACTAGGATATTAGTAGGTTTGACATGTTAGGATGTTCAGCATAAAGATGGTTGAATGTGTCTAAGTAGCTTGTGAACTGAGGGTGTTCACTTGAGACAACTTTGTGGATTTATGTCATTGTGAACAGCTGGGATGTAAAGTGTGTTCCTGCGTGGAAAATATTTTAAACAATTGTTACATCACTTTACTGGGCAATTGTTCACGTGCTCTAATGGCGTAATCGTAAACGTGCTGGTCTCGCGTTCGCTTAGTTATGGGTTCGAATCCCGCACTTCTCAAATTCCGAGCGGTGAACGATACTGTCCCCAACAGTCCTTAAAGCGCATAATAGGGCAAAGGTGACTGCTTCGGCCGCAGCTATGCGACTCCTGGTGGAGGCTCCACCTTCTTTAATTGTGCGTCAGTGGGAAGACGGCACCATCATACTTGGCGTTCTTGTGTACGCGCGCATGCGCACATTTGCATATCTGTCAGCTTCACTTGTCTTGCGCAGAATGCGTTAGCGCAAACTGGCGCCTCAACACTTCTTATTGGCACCTGTGCGATGCGTTTACGCATGTTGACACCTTTGAAGACTGCGCAGGGCAGGTCTTGGTTAGGTCTTGGAATAGGTTTACTCATTTGGGGGATTCTTAAGCGATACATGATGGCCGCCCTTGTGTACTTATGCAAAGATGCACGTTGGGAAACTGTCAGTCACATAGGCGCGCGCGCACACACACACACACACACACACACACACACACACACACACACACACACACACACACACACACACACACACACACGACTCAGTGGCGCGGTTGATAGAGTCCCTGACTGTCACTACGGCGGTCCGGGTTCGAAACCTGCCCAGGGCTGAAATAATTTCAGTATCGCTGCGCTTCGAGTCGTTACTCCAACTCTCGTGGGCGGGAAGTTGGGTGTGTGTGTGCGAGTAAGGTCACAGTATTACTCTTAGATCGGTCATATGAGCTCTGAGCTCTCTTCCGGAAGGGAAATAGCTATCGATCACGAGTCCAGCACATGATCCAAAGACCAAGGTGAATACACACACACACACACACACGCGCGCGCGCGCACACAGAGGCATCCAGATATACATAGTTTCATGAAATTGACAATATTCCAAGAATCGTAAATACAATCTATTCGGTGGAGATTGAACGCCTAAGGTTCTATGTTCCATTACCGTAGCGTAGTTGGACGCATAGACGTCAGATCAGACACACACACACGACCAGCATGAGAATGTGGGAGACACAGATACAACGGAGGTATTAAAGGAGAGTGATCAAAGGGATGGGGAGATGTGAGTAGAGGGGATAGGAGGGGAGAAAAAAAGAAGAGTATTGGATAGTAAAGGAGAGCGGGAGAGAGAAAGAGAGAGAGGGGGGATGAGAGAGGGAGGAGGGAATAAAGAAGGGGATAGAGGGAAAAAAGAGGTAGTAGCGAATTGACTGGGAAATAAAATGTGAGTACATAGATTACAATGCCCAAAAGGTTGACCTTTTTGGCAATTTAGACTCGGGATCTGTTTTTTTTTTTTTTTTTAATGTGTGTCGTATGAAGCAAGAGCTACAGTTGCATAAGAGAAATGGAGGCCATCGTGATTTGTTCCCCATATATAGATAAGCCAGTAGAAGTTAAATGGGCATATTTAGATATATTGAATATACGTTTTTATTTATTTATTTACTCATTATTATTATTTTATTCTATATTTATTTATTCACTTATTTACTTATTATTATTTTATCTTATTTTTATTCATTTATTTACTTATTATTTTATTGTTTTTATTTATTTATCTAATTTACTTTTTTTTTAAATATACGGAAGAAGAGTTCAGTGTGATGTTTTTCATTCTGATTACGAATTGTACTTATACATCAAGATTGCGTATGATGCTATATAATCTCCTGTTATGCAAATTTCTAGTTAAACTCGTATTTTCCCCTTTATTCAAGACTGGTAGGATCGCTTCACTCTGAAAACTACTGTTCGGATACAGTGCGACAGAATAATTTTCATGTAAAAAAACTTTTTTTTTACCTCATGTACTTGATTCGCAGGAACAGATGTGAGGCATTGTTCCGATTTTCGTTGATAAAAGTTTTATTCATTTTCAAATGCGGTCGTCTGAATTCTTAACGAAAGAAAAAATATCACCCAATGCTCATGGGTCTTGATAACTGTTGTTTGTAGTTTCACACTGAAAACAGAGTTCCATAGAGTCCTATTTAGGGTGGCTAATGAAACTAAATTTGAATTGAATATATAAATTATTCAGCACAACAGAGATAAGCGTGCGGACGGTTAGAAGGCGGAAAAAAGACTCGGAGCCAAGCCACGCCACCAAACTCATTCTTAGCGGAAAAATCACAGCTTGATTCCCGCATCTAATAATACATTGGACATACAGTATAAATGCATAATCGATATACAATAATAAATATACAATATTACAAAGAATGTTCAATGCTACCATTACACTCCTATAGGTCTCTCTGGAAGAAACTTTGAACGCTTCTCTGTGTTGTGTTAACCTAAAAGCGACACAGGCGGCCCAGCGCAGAGCAAAGGCAGACTTCCTGTTAGAACATAAGAACATAAGAATGAAGGAGACTGCAAGAGACCTTAAGGCCTACAGTAAGCAGCTCCGTATCCATCACCACCTGTCATCCCCATCCATAAAGATGTCTAATCGCTTCTTAAAACAACTGTTAGTTTCAGCGCTTACTACATGGTTACGAAGTCTATTCCATTCGTCGACCACCCTATTAGTAAACCCATTCTTGCCTATTTCCTTCTTAAATCTAAATTTGTCCAGTTTAAACCATTACTGCGAGTCCTGCCCTGTTGTTTTAATATGCTGAATTGCAGCCCTGTTGTTTTAATATGCTGAATTGAAATACAATTTGAACTTCTCTCTCACTTGTAGTGCTTCTAGATGTACTCTTAACTCAGCATTTCATGTGAGAGACAAGATCAAACTGTATTTCGGTTCAGCAACAGGAAGTCTGCCTTTGCTCTGTGCTGCGTCGCTTGTGTCGCCTGTGTCGCCTGCGTCGCCTGTGTCGCCTGCGTCTCAGTTTGCGCTTAGGCTCGGTGTGGGTCTGTTTATGTGTCACATGCTAAGAGGAGGAAGAAGAAGAGGAGGAGAGAGGGACAAGAGGGGGAGGAGGAGGAGGAGGAAGAGCAGTGGGGATAGAAGTACGAGGAAGAAGAGGGGAGGGGAGAGGAGCAAGAGGAGGAGGAGGAAGAAGAGCATTGGGGATATGAACACGAGGAAGAAGAGAGGAGGGGAGAGGAGCAAGACGAGGAGGAAGAAGAGGGGAGAGGAGAGGAGCAAGAAGAGGAGGAGAGAGGAACAAGAGGAGGAGGAGGAAGAGCAGTGGGGATAGGAAAATGAGGAAGAGATTTTGGATCAGGAGACTTGGATGCCACCACCCCGAAGCTGCACCTTGAGACAGGCGGGGGTGGGGGAGATGATTCTTCCCGACGCCCACCATACAAGGCCCATCACTAGCATGTTTAATTGGTCGAGGTTAACAGCTCATCGTTACCGAAGGGGTAACGAGTAACAAGTAACACTGAAACGTATATGTTCACGTGAAAAAAGTGCAATATACAAATGAATAAATAAATAAATGAATACATGAATAAATAAATATATACAATGAATAGATGAATAAACAGATATATAATAAATAGATAAATAAAAAGATAAAAAAATAACTAAGAATGATCACTCAAGGATATGAGAAACGTCTCGATAACTAAATCGGTAGTTAGTACCATAAAGGGTTTCTTTGTGCCTCTACGGCCCAGAACCACACAAGAGAATAGTCTATTTATAGAAAGGAACGCCGATCCAGTTTCCTTCTGGCTGTCTTTGACACCCCCCCCTTCTTCAGTTCCCGTTACTGGTTAATGTCGTCTTTGGCTGGGTACTAGATTTCATTATCATATTATCTAATAAATGAATGAGTGGGGTAAAGATACACATACGCGCACACACACACACACACACACACACACACACACACACACACACACACACACACACACACACACACACACACAAACTCTCGTGGGCGGGGAGAGGGAAATAGCTGTCGATCACGAGTCCAACACGTGATCCAAGACCATGGTGAATCTCACACACACAAACACAGACACGGTCACAGGCACAAACACAGACACACAGTCAAACAAGCATGTAGACACAGACAGACAGACAGAGAGGCTGGGAGGCTGGAACAAGAGAGCAGATGGAGTTCCTACCTGGCTTTTAGCTGGAGAAGAAGCCCAGAGGCCCGGTCAGATGAGAGGGCGGCGGGCTCCCGGGAGGGTGCCAGACGGGCCCCGACGTGCGTGTACCCGTCCCCCTCGTGGGCGTGGGCGTGGGTGTCTAGCCCGAGTCTGCTTAGGAACTAGAAGACATGACACAAGGTGGAGGGCGAGAGAATGTACGTGGGAGACTAGGGGCCATTTTAAGGAGGTTTCAGCTAACGAGGATTAATGTTGTACAATGTCTTTTCGAGGTTAAGAATGGTTGTTGTTTCTGGTGCTTCTGGTATATGGTATATATGTATACATGAGCGTGTTTGATGGTTACACGCACGCGGACATACAAATTTATGTAAATACGAACGTATGCACGCACACACGCAAGTACGTGCAAACACACACACACACACACACACACACACACACACACACACACACGGTGAATTGTGTGTGTGTGTGTGTGAGGTCACATTACCCGTAGATCAGAAGGGTATTAGCAGTCGATCACTAGTCAAACACGTTGGATTGATCCAAGGCCATGGTGATTCTCTCTCTCTCTCTCTCTCTCTCTCTCTCTCTCTCTCTCTCTCTCTCTCACACACACACACACACACACACACACACACACACACACACACACACACACACACACACACACACACACATACACACAAACGGGGGAGTTGGGTGTGTGTGCGTAAGGTCACAAAATTACCAGAGATCAGGCATATGAGCTCTGAGCTCTCATCCGGGAGGGTAATAGGTGCCTACCCTGTCGATCACGAGTCCAACACATGATCCAAGACCATGGTGAATCACACACACGCGCAAGTACGCACACAACTACACGCAAACGCACTAGTATACGCACGCACAGATCTAGTTATTGCTAAAAGAAAAAGGAAGTTCTTATGTTCGCGATATTTTTTTTTCTTTTGCGAAAATTAATTTATCAGGTAAAGATCAAAATTGGCCTCCAGAACGAGACAGAAGCCCAAGAATGGATCGTGTTTTTACGTGATGTCTCCTTGGGATGTCAATTCCCGGCTGGGATCTTCCCATAATTCCCGACTCGAGGGAGAGCGGCGGCGGCGGCGGTTGCAGAGGCGGTCGAATCCGCAAAGTTTTTGTCGGTCCTCTTATTCTTCTTTACGGTATTATCTTGACCATCAATGGCGTCGGAGCTGGTTGTTTTATTGTTATTGTTGTTATTTACTTTTATCTTTAAGAAATTTTGGTTTTGACGTTTTCGTTGTCGTGGTCCAGCTTATTCTTGTTGCCGTTATTTTCGTCTATTATAATCTACCATTATAGCAGGTACAGCTGTGGTAATACTGAATAATTGATATGTAATATACATATAATATATATATATATATATATATATATATATATATATATATATATACAGTATATAATATATATAATATAATATATAAAATAATATATATATATAATATATATATAAAATAATATATATATATAATATATATAAAATAATATATATATATATATATATATACAGTATATAATATATATAATATAATATATATATAAAATAATATATATAAAAAATAATATATATATATATATAATATAATGTATATATATAATATAATGTATATATATATATATATATATATATATATATATATATATATATATAATATATATATATATATATATACATATATATATCGTGTGTAAGTGCGCGCGTGTGCGAGTGCGTGCGTGAATGTATACGCACATGCGTTTGCGTGTACGTATATTCAAATCGGTTGCAAACCTCCAACTCTTTCGCTTCCCGCGTCCCAACGAACGTCCCGAATGTGTTGGAGAGAGCCTCAGTAGTAGCAGCAGCAGCAGCAGCTGGGCAAGTTCTTGCAGGCAATTTAGATAGGCACGACCCTTCATGCACTCAGTGCCTCATTTCTCATTCCGCCAAATGACTTAATCGCAGCACCACCTGGGCAGCTGGCTCCCGAGTCCCCCTTCTCGTGTGTGGGTGTGGGGGGAGGGGGCGTAGTAATAATCACCTCCCCCACTAACCCCCCAACATGCTGGTACGACCCCATATGGGTCATGAAGTGCAAAAGTTAGATGCGTTTTATATCCAAGGGCGCTCAGTGGTCATTCCCGCTTACTAGGAACGCACAGCGTTCTTTTGTGACGGGAGATTAATTTCCAGTAAAGGAAATGCCGATCACTTTTAACTTCTACTGTTCCCTCCTTTCTGTTACCCTCTTTTAAATATTTCCTTTACCACCTCTGATTCCACCTCTTCGGCATGATATTGTCCCCAAAGATAGAAGCGCTGGTTTGTCACAACTGCGAGGGAATCGGTTCGTTGTAGTTTACTCTATCTTGCTGCTCAATGAATTTCATTAAAATGAGTGAAATCGTCTGGCGGCAGCTTAAAGTGAAATGCAACTAATGGTTGAATCGAATTCAGATTGAAGCTTCCACTCCCGTGGAAGATGAATAAAATCACCTGGCGGCAGCTAGAATAAACTAACAGAAGGTAAACCTCTAGTTGTGAAACTGCAGTCCTCGAGTGAATGAAACCGATTAAGGGGAGAGATATTAGAAGCTGAATAAAACCATCTGGCGACAAACGGGGGAGGCGTGAAGCAAAGTAGTAGACCGTAACAGTTGTCAATCCCGTCTTAAATCGTAACCATTTAAAATTAAAGATGTCTGATTGTACCGGAATATGTTTTTGGTACTTACCAGAGTCAATTATAGCTAAATAAATTACACAAAAACTATCTTTTTTTTTTTTTACTTATTGCAGTTTGAAATTGCGTCGTCCGCTTCAGCCATTCTCGTAAAACCTATCCATGGCGCCACCTGCCTCGCAGTGACGTCAGAAATTCTGTCCGTTCTTCATGCTTCGTCATTGTGTTTGATAAATAGTGATCGTGTCGAGTGCCGCAGACTTTTTTATATCAAATTTAGGATTTATGAAAATATAGAAAAAGCTACTAAGGAAAATACACGATTGGGAAGAAATAGTAGAAAAGAGGCGGAGAATAATAATGTTTTAATAACATATAGAAGTCTGAGAGAAAAGCAGGAGAAGAGAGTTTATAACCATACAGAACATACACGGGGAATTAAATATTGAGGATATATTCTCTTACAATAATACTAAATGGCCTTTTTTAAAGCATACATATCAAATTAGATATACTGTATTGTTTTGAAATTTGTTATTAGATTTATCAGATAAATGAGGTAAAAAAATATCAAACCAGTAGAAATAATAAATGAATAATAAAGAAATTACATCAAATAATTATAACAAAAATGAAAATAAAACAAAACAATGCAGAAGTTACGGCGTGCAGTATAGGAATAAAAAAAAATATATATATTTGCTGGAACGGATTGGTCTGTTCTTAGCGATACTTGTGAAGCTTTCATCTTTTTACAATGTGTAAACAATATAAAATGATGTATCTAACTTGTTTTGTAAAGACGAATTAGTCTTATCTAATAGTAAAAAGTCACCATAATTGACCTTTTTAGTGGCACACTAGGGCCGAGATGAAAAGATTTCTGTATTACGTTGAAGACATTGTTTACAGAGTTTGTTCTAGTAGGCGTAGTGTGAACGTGGTGCAGTATTGTCTAAAACAGTGGTTCTTAACCTTGTTGGAGGTACTGAACTCCGCAAGTTTCATACATGTTTTTTTTTTCTTCAAATTCAAAACATAGGAACTCTATATTGTATTAGTGCACAAACTGTACTATGGATCATTTGCACACGAAATCACTGTGTTCAAAGAACGAAACCAACAAAACATGAATTTCACATAAAACAAAATCATAATGAATATTTACTGCAAATCAAGGGTGAATCAAACCGCCGAACCCCGGAAACTGACTCACCGAACCCCTGGGGTTCGATCGAACCCCGGTTAAGAAACACTGGTCTAAGAGCACACTGCAGAAATAATGCATCATGTATGTAACCCTTACTTTTTTGAGTGCCCAAAGACAGCATTGCTCAACTAACATGGATACAGGTAAAGTTCAATGGTGCATCAATATGAAAACTTTTTCAGTAAAGATATTTCGGTTCCAAAGGATAGTCCATGAGTATTCCATCTATCTACACATGTTGCTTGTTTTCAGAGATAACTATCCCATCTATCCACACATCTTGCTTGTTGTCAGAGATAACTATCCCATCTATCCACACATCTTGCTTGTTGTCAGAGATGACTATCCCATCTATCCACACATCTTGCTTGTTGTCAGAGATAACTATCCCATCTATCCACACATCTTGCTTGTTGTCAGAGATAACTATCCCATCTATCCACACATCTTGCTTGTTGTCAGAGATAACTATCCCTTCTATCCACACTTCTTGCTTGTTGTCAAAGATAACTATCCCATCTATCCACACATCTTGCTTGTTGTCAGAGATAACTATCCCATCTATCCACACATCTTGCTTGTTGTCAGAGATAACTATTCCATCTATCCACACATCTTGCTTGTTGTCAGAGATAACTATCCCATCTATCCACACATCTTGCTTGTTGTCAGAGATAACTATCCCATCTATCCACACCTCTTGCTTGTTGTCAAAGATAACTATCCCATCTATCCACACATCTTGCTTGTTGTCAGAGATAACTATCCCATCTATCCACACATCTTGCTTGTTGTCAGAGATAACTATTCCATCTATCCACACATCTTGCTTGTTGTCAGAGATAACTATCCCATCTATCCACACATCTTGCTTGTTGTCAGAGATAACTATCCCATCTATCCACACATCTTGCTTGTTGTCAAAGATAACTATCCCATCTATCCACACATCTTGCTTGTTGTCAGAGATAACTATCCCATCTATCCACACATCTTGCTTGTTGTCAGAGATAACTATCTCATCTGTCCACACATCTTCCTTGTCAGAGATAACTATTCCATCTATCCACACATCTTGCTTGTTGTCAGAGATAACTATCCCATCTATCCACACATCTTGCTTGTTGTCAGAGATAACTATCCCATCTCTCCACACATCTTGCTTGTTGTCAGAGATGACTATCCCATCTATCCACACATCTTGCTTGTTGTCAGAGATAACTATTCCATCTATCCACACATCTTGCTTGTTGTCAGAGATAACTATCCCATCTATCCACACATCTTGCTTGTTGTCAGAGATAACTATCCCATCTATCCGTACCTCTTGCTTGTTGTCAAAGATAACTATCCCATCTCTCCACACATCTTGCTTGTTGTCAGAGATGACTATCCCATCTATCCACACATCTTGCTTGTTGTCAGAGATAACTATCCCATTTATCCACACATCTTGCTTGTTGTCAAAGATAACTATCCCATCTATCCACACATCTTGCTTGTTGTCAAAGATAACTATCTCATCTATCCACACATCTTGCTTGTTGTCAGAGATGACTATCCCATCTATCCACACATCTTCCTTGTCAAAGATAACTATCCCATCTATCCACACATCTTGCTTGTTGTCAGAGATAACTATCCCATCTATCCATACATCTTGCTTGTTGTCAGAGATAACTATCCCATCTATCCACACATCTTGCTTTTTGTCAGAGATGACTATCCCATCTATCCACACATCTTGCTTGTTGTCAGAGATAACTATTCCATCTATCCACACATCTTGCTTGTTGTCAGAGATAACTATCCCATCTATCCACACATCTTGCTTGTTGTCAGAGATAACTATCTCATCTGTCCACACATCTTGCTTTTTATCAGTGATATTTAGGGAGTCGAGGCCATTCTCATAAGACGATGAAAGACTGATCTGAAGGAGTCGTCTGTTTCGCTTCAGGATGACATTTTCAATTTAGATGTCTTGGGTTGGTGTATATCGTGACATCACCAACAGATGGTACTGTATGTTTTGTTTTAGAATGCAGATTAGCAGACGATAAATATTTTCATCAAAAAGTCCCTCAAAAACAACTTTTGAGATAAAAATTCGTTCTAAACGTGGTTCTCGTGAAAATAACATTACGGAAGAAAAAATGCGAAGTTGTACATGCTGGTTGTTACCCTTTAAGACGTCACCAATCCGATTCGGGGAGTCTGTTCAGTATAATTGGGCATGTAAGAAAATAAAAGATAAATAGATTAATAGATTAGAAATGATAAGTGTCTCCAAGTCTTGGTCTGAGTATTACAACGAGGTACAATGATAGTATATACAGAAAGGCGACCTTTCGGTCCATACCGAGGTCAGCTAGATATAGAAAATATATCCTCTCCCTTCATTCACTATATACATAGGAACTATCACTCCTTTATACTTTTATTTTATGTTTATTCATGTATTTAATTTCTTTCTAATTTAACTCTCTAGTATATATGGGTAGTATGTGTGAGCAAATTTTGACGCCGCAGCCCGAAGGGATTTCTCCCCGTCTTCTCCTTTATCCATGGGGGGGCGGAGAGGTGGGTCGTCGATTTAATGAAGCGGCCTTGCTGTGGATGTGCTGTGTCTTGCGACACTGCTTCTGACCCAGGGCAGTGGACAAGGTGCAGGGATGACCCGTCATCCAGGAGGTGCTAAGATGAGAGGGAGGGTGGAGGGGTGTGGAGTGTATTTAGGGATGAAATGGGTGGGAATGATTTTATGCCTTTTCCTTTTTGGCTACCTCCCTTGTAAGGGGGAAAAAGCCTTGGTATATGTATGTATGTATGTATATATGGGCAATGCAGGTTGGGGGCGAGTGATCATTTGCAAGGCTTAGTCACCTTAACTTACACTCTCTGGAAAGACGCAGCGTGCGGGGTGATCTAATAGAGGTGTTCAAGTGGATCAAAGGCTTTAACAAGGGTGATGCAAACAAGGTCATCATATTAAAACAACAGGGCAGGACTCGCAGTAATGGGATTCAACTGGACAAATTTAGATTTAAGAAGGAAAAAGGCAAGAATTGGTTTACTAATAGGGTGGTCAACGAATGGAATAGACTTAGTAACCATGTAGTATGCGCTGAAACTATCAGTTGTTTTAAGAAACGGTTAGACAACCTTATGGATGGGGATGACAGGTGGTGATGGATATGGAGCTGCCTAGTGTAGGCCTTATGGTCTCTTGCAGTCTCCTTCATTCTTATGTTCTTATGGACAGATGATGGTGGATGACATGGGCGATGATGACCAGAGAGGGTTGGTGAGGAGTGACAAGCTGGAACTTGTTACTAATGCCAGCCACACACGTGCAGTTTAAACTGACAGTTACAACTGTTCAGTTATAACTGTCAGTTGAAACTGCACGTGTGTGGGTATCTCAGTGATACTGAGATACTGCACGTGTGTGGGTATTTCAATGATACTGAGATACCCACACGCGTGCAGTTTCAACTGACAGTTATAACTGAACAGTTGTAACTGTCAGTTTAAACTGCACGTGTGTGGCCGGCCTAAGACACGGCCCAGGCACGCAAAGAACGGGAGCTACCGACCCCAGTGGACGGTGGGAAGAGGTGTGGGGGTGGGGTGGGGTGGGGTGGGGTTGGAGGAGAGAAGAAGAAGAAAAGGAGTGGGAGTAAGAAGAGGAGGAAGAGGATTTTGAGGGAGAGTAAGAAGAGGAGGAAAAGGAGGGAGGAACAATGGGAGGACGAAAAGGAGGATTAAAAACGGGCGTAAAAAGGATATAGGAGGAAAGAAGGAGCGGGCGAGGAGGAGGAAGGAGAGGGAGAGGAGGGAGAGGGAGAGGAAGGAGAGGGAGCGGAAGGGAAGGAAAGGGAGAGTAAATATATATTTTTCTCAGGTGTATCGAGAATAGTTTCTCAAGTACTGTGGCACACTTTATAAAGTTTGTTACGTCAAACATCTAATTATATTTTTTTTTGGGGGGGAAGGGTGTCATGGATTCATCTAGACTACATAAGCTAGAGAGAAAAATATTTTAGACTATTTTCATGTTCATCACGTACTCTTGACCAATCTTAACATAACCTGTCCCGATTTTGTCTAAAATCATTTGACCAACACCAACCTAACCCAAGGTGATGCAAGAATCTTTTCCTCGGTTTGGACATGAGCTCAGGCTCTTGAAGACAGACACCTTCCCCCACCATCAATTTTTTTTTTTTCTATTATTATTTTTTTTTTACACGACGTTCATTTTTATGTGATCCAGTTTCATCCACTTCTGTGTATCACAGTTCGTTCTTGCACGCTTGCTCACGTACGTGCACGCAAGCGCACGCACATGAACATGCACGCGTACACATACATGCCCATACACGCACACATGAACGTACACACACACACACACACACACACACACACACACACACACACACACACACACACACACACACACGCACACACTCTAACGCATACACATATTAGTGAGCACGCAAACAAGCATACGCACACATGCATATGCACGCAAACACGCATGCGCACGTAAACACTCATACGCACGCGCACACGCACGTAAACATTCCTACGCGCGCGCGCACGAACGTAGACATACGCACGCACACAGACATACGCACGCACACAGGCATACGTACGCACACAGGCATACTCACGCACACAGGCATGAGCACACACAGGCATGCACGCGCACACGCATAGGCACAGACATGGTATACGCATGCATACACGCATTCGCACGCACACAAATACGCACGCGCACACACATGCGTACGCACACACATGCGCACGCACACACGCATGCGCGCGCGCACACACACGCATGCGCACACACATGCGCACCACACACGCATGCGCAAGCGCACACACATGCGCGTGCACACAAACACGCACGCACACATACACGAGCGCACACATACACACACGCGCGCGCACACACACACACACACACACACACACACACACACACACACACACACACACACACACACACACACACACACACACACACACACACACACACACACACAAACATGGCCAAGAAACACGCACATTAAAGAATAATGTGTCCCTGTATGACAAATTGTCCCTTTCCTTGTGTGGGCACAGTAGAGGAGGACTGGATGTGGAGGCATTGTTTCTTCCTTCTCTTTCATTTCCTCCTCTCTGGATTTAATGATATCTCGGGTATATGTTTTATTTGTTGGTTTATTATCATTGTTACTATTACTCTTGTTATTTCTAGGACCTGGTGAGGTTTTGGTAATCGTGGCGAAGTCATTTTGGGATCTTTTTCGCTGGCTGCAGGAATGATGTATACGAACCGGCCGGGGGGTGGGGAACGTGAATGTGTATGTAGGTGTGTGTGTGTGAATGTGTGTGTGTGTGTGTGGGTGGATGTGTGTGTGTGGGTGTGTAATGCATGTATAGGTAAGTTTGTATAAGTATACATGAGTAAATGTATAGGTGTGTGTATGTATTTGTACATGTGTATGTGCATGTGTATATATGTTTACATGTATAGATGAGTGTATATGTGTATATGTATGTATATGTATGTGTACTGTATATTATATACATGTAACACACACACACACACACACACATACACACACACACACACATATGCACACATATGCACACAAACACACACACACACACACACACACACACACACACACACACACACACACACACACACACACATATGCACACACAATCTACGACAGAGCCATAAACAAGATGGATTGCCACAGGGACGAATTTATGGGCATGGATTGTTTTTTCGAGACTTTGAGGGTGAGGGAGGGAGGGAGGGTGAGGGAGGGGGCTTATGGGCGTGGCTGGGTGTGCCGTAGCGCGGCGCGGCGTGACGTGCCCTGACGTGGCTTAGCGTAACGTGACGGTGTGGTTGATGGCAAGTTGTGTGTATTGTATCGGTACCAGATCTAACCCTTCTCAGCACGCGCGTGCGAATACACGCACGCACATGCGTTTACACGTACACGCGCGCGCGTTCACACACATATATGCATACACACATACATACACACGCACATATACATACACACATATATACATACAGACATATAACATACACATAAACATACACGCACACATATACACACACAAGCACACATATACATACATACACACGCGCACACACACACACACACACACACACACACACACACACACACACACACACACACACACACACACACACACACACACACACACATACATACACATATACACGCACACATATACACACACAAGCACACATATACACACACAAGCACACACACACACACACACACACACACACACACACACACACACACACACACACACGGCCTCTCACACTCTGACATTTGATTGAAAATGGGAAGTTGAATGATAAACTGCAGTTCCAAAATGATAATAATGTGCATAATAACTAAAAAAAAAGTCGAAAATTAAATGGCAAAATCTTATCCGACATGAATATATTGCAATTATATGCACATAAGATGTGCATACATCGAGACCAGCAGACTTCGTGGGGCCGATAATGTGTCCCCGAACTCCTTACGAAGTAGCGGACCCCACCAAACAGGGACGAACTGGATGCGATTAAGACGCGGGACGTGGAATGACGTGACGGTATGATATTTGTCATGGCATAGTCTCGTGTGACGTTGGAAAGCAAAATATAAATTAGGTGTGACGTGTGATAGCGTGACGTGTGACTCAGTGACGGAGCTTGACATCTGATATATGATAAGTGACGGAGCGTGAATTGTGATAGTGTGACGTGTGAGTGACATAGTGACAGAATGTAACACATGACAGAGCATGTCGTGTGACAGAGCGTGACAGTACGGCGTCGTGACGCGTGACAGTCTGACATGTAACGGAGCGTGACATGAGACGGATCGTGATATGTGACGGAGCGTGACATGTGACTGAGCATGACATGAGAGGGAGCGTGATATGTGAATTAGTGTGACATATGACTGAATGTGACATGTGACGGATCGTGATGTGACGGATCGTGACATGTGACGGATCGTGACATGTGATGGATCGTGATATGTGACGGAGCGTGACATGAGAGGGATCGTGATATGTGACGGATCGTGACATGAGAGGGATCGTGATATGTGACGGATCGTGACATGTGACGGAGGATGACATGAGAGGAAGCGTGATATGTGACGGAATGTGACATGTGACGGAACTTGACGTGTGACGGAGTGTGACGTAATATAAAGTAGTTTGACGTGTGACGTCGGGTGACCCGGGGTTACGTCCTGAGGCCTTGTGTCCAGGTGATTTTATTTTAATTAATTTTATTATTATTTATATAATTATAATTATTTGTTTATTTACTTATCATTTATATATTTTTTTCGCAACCGATCTAGTTTTGGACCAAAAGGTCTTCTGTCGGCATGATTCTCCTTTGTAATCCTTTGTAACGTGACATTGACTTGCCTTAAAGTACCGTTTTACTTAGGCGAGTTCCGCTCAGCTGAAGAAAACCGCCTGGAGATAGCCAGAATAAAGTCATATATAATAATCTACACGATAAATGATATAGATAATCTATAGATATAACTCTATAACGCAGCTGGAAGATTAACCCTGAACGGGGTAACGATCCATCTAGAATACCTTCAAGCTGGGGGGGGGGCGCACCTTAACATCAGCTGGATTAATCGTCTGTCTCTACCAAAATAACTAAGGAAATGCATAAAAACAAATAAACAGACAAATCAGATGTACAAGTATATGAATTAAATTGACAAGTAAATTAAAAGTAAGTAGGTGAAATTGATAGATTGTAGCGTTTAGTACAATGTTGGATTACATCCACTTGGGTGTCATTTCCCAATATTTGTGGAAACTCCATTTCCTGAATCATAATATTAGCTGGAAAGATCCATGGCCAATGAGGCGTCCGCCATCGCCGTGGCCTAAGACACCACTATCATCACCAATATCACCACCACCACTATCATCACCACCACTATCATCAACACCACTATCACCAACACCATCACCACTATCATCACCACTACTATCACCACCACCACCCCCAACACTACTAGTACCATCACCACCGTCCCACCAATGCTGCTGCTACTACTACTACTATCATCACCACTACTATCACCATCACCACCTCCGTCAACCCCACCCCACCCCCATCATCATTACCACCACCGCCGCCATCACTAGGATAGAATAAGATCGTGTTTTTGAGGAGAGACCGACTTGGAGGGCGACGGTTGTCCATTCATCTTGGCGCTGTAATGAATCTCCGTTGCCACCGTTAACCGCCGTTTACTAACCGTTAGCAGCCGTTCACTAACCGTTAACCGCCGTTTACTAACCGTTAATCTCCGTTTACTAACCGTTAACCGCCGTTTACTAAAAGTTAACCGCCGTTTACTAAAAGTTAACCGCCGTTTACTAAAAGTTAACCGACGTTTACTAACCATTAACCGCCGTTTACTAACCGTTTAACGCCGTGAAGTTCACCGTAACATCCTTGCCGGCCGTTTTCGATGATACTGATTACTGCAACACTGTGTCATTACGTCACGGGGAGAAGATCCCGGGCGGCCACGGACACGGCCATTCGGCACGGGCCAGCAAGTATTACAATGTGATATATTGGAGAGTGCGAGTTTTTATTTTTGGTTTCGGGGTTGATACATATCTATATATATATATATATATATATATATATATATATATATATATATATATATATATATATATATATATATGTAAACTGTCCTTGTTCCTTTCTCATGTATATATAATCTATGTATTTCTATTAACTATGTACTTTTTGCACTGAAGATGTAATATACGAAAGCGCTCTGCTTCGTTAGTTTCTTTTTCCAAGTGGTCTACTTTGCATAAGTGAACACACGTACCCGTGTTCGTATTAGCATGTATATATACATATATATATATATATATATATATATATATATATATATATATATATATATAATATATATATATATATATATGAACATTTTTAGAAGCTCCGCCGTGGGATACGAACCCAACCCTGCCCACGGCGGAGCTTCTAAAAATGTTCAATCTGTCATAAGAAACATACACACGTTCCATGCGCTGAATGTTTATATAAGTATAGTGTTTTCCTTTTTGGGGGTGACGTGTATGTATTATTAAAATTTGGTTTGGTTGTATATTCAGAACGCCGCGAACCCGCGTTCGATTCCGACAGCTACTGGTTACTTCAGCTTGTCCTGGAGTTGTGACCACACAAGTCAAGGGTGAATTTTGGTCACAGTTGAGCGTCTCCTGTCGTGAATTTAAGTATTTCTTCTCTTTTTCTTGGAGTTGTGCTGGAAATGAGAGTGGCAGATCGCGCTCCTGTAGTGTTTGGGATGTATATAGATTGTTGTCCCTGTTGTACACACACACACACACGCACACACACACACACACACACACACACACACACACACACACACACACACACGCATGCGTACACACGTATATACACACACACGCACACACACATATGAGCTCTGAGCTCTCTTCCGGGAGGGAAATAGCTGTCGATCACGAGTCCAACACGTGATCCAAGACCATGGTGAATGGTGAATCACAGACATACACACGCATGCATAAACATACACATGCATACACACACACACACACACACACACACACACACACACACACACACACACACACACACACACACACACACACATGAGCTCTGAACTCTCTTCCGGGAAGGAAATAGCTGTCGATCACGAGTCCAACACATGATCCAAGACAATGGTGAATCATGCATACACACACACACACACACACACACACACACACACACACACACACACACACAAACACAACAGAAATGCTGATGAATTTAAAGACAATCTTGTACTTGCTTCCAAAAACTACACGAATATCGATTTTTTTCTTGATCAACTGAAGAACAATCGCTGCTCGTTATGGAAAACTGAACAGGTGTTCTCCACCCACTGCATGGAGAACGCAATGGACGAAGTGGGCAACCCACGCGGGATTCGAACCCTCCAGCCTGACTAGCCAATCACCGCCCAGGTCGAGTTTTTCAAACCCGTGCTGTGGTCCCATTGGTGTTTGGGCGGGGAGCGGGGGTGAGGGGGGGGGGAGATGGGTGAGGGGGAGAAATTGTTTTCACGTTTGATGCTGGTAGATAGGGTCAGATACACTGTTCCCGAGGAGAAGATTGGTTTGAAGTATGTTAACTAAGAACGAGTACATGTGTTTTACAAACACGTACACACGCACATACGAACGCGCGCGCACACACACACACACACACACACACACACACACACACACACACACACACACACACACACACACACACGTGGGCTTCCTGTTATATAACATATTATTAGCTCAGCGTTTGTTTTATTCCTTTGAAAGGTTTCCCTTTAGTCCAGCTTTCCGTTTTCTAATAGATTAAGTAAAAGATAAACGGAATGTTTATAAGAGTGAAACGAATTACTAATAAAGGTGGTACGAAAGGAATCCGTTGATAGGTTGGGCACCATGTGACGTCACAAGTTGCATAGGTCCTTATATGGGGCATCAGGTAAGTGCAGCCTGCCAGACATATTTTATTGGATGTTTATGCTTCGTAGATTTATTTATTTATTTTATATTTATTTTATTTTTAACCTTCGCAACCTTAGTCTGTGTTTTAACGTTTCGTGAACATTTTGCGAACATGACTTTCAACAAGTAGTTTAGGTTCTGTCGATTTTATTTTTTTTGTTTTTCTTCTTTTCTCCTTCTGCAAGTGGTTGGAGTGTTTACTTATCACAAAATTAATGTTTTCATTCATGGAAAATTTACAATTTTCTCTTTCACTGAATTCCTGTAGGATTGCCTCTGACTTTGTAATAATTCTTAAATTTGTTAAGAAATTCTTTTATTCTGAGTGATAATCAGAACTGGGTTGAAAAAAAAAAATCCATGTTCCAGGGCCTCCAGATGGCATGACCAATAGTCTTTATTGTTTGTGGGTCTTTATGTAGGCCAATTTGGACTTTTTCTTATCGTATAGACAAATTTGTTAACATTTCACTTAAGATTTTTTTTCTACATTTTGCTCTCTCTCTCGCTTCTCTTACTCTTTCTCTATTCTTATTCTCCATTCCTTTCTCTATTCATATTTGTGTGTCTGTTTATATATATATATATATATATATATATATATATATATTATACACGTGTATACATTATATATACGAGTATACATAAGTATATATATATATGTATATATATATGTATCAGTATTGCAAAGGAGGAGCATGCCGACAGGAGACCTTTTGGTCCATGTCTAGGTTGGATGCGAAATAACGTAATAATGATAAAAATAAATTATAATAATATGAATAACAATGAATAAAACAAACAAACAGGTCAATAATAAATAGTAATAAATTGACAAATAATAATAAATGAAAATCAAACAAACAATAATAAACAGGCAAATAATAAACAAATAAACAATATAAAATAAATGGCAGGCATTACAGCATCTTGCTCAGGTGTTTATGTAAACGAAACTTAAAGCTTCGAACTGAACTGCATTGCACTGCCTCTGCAGGAAGTTTATTCCATTCATTAACTACACGGTTGGCGAAGTTGTTTCTACCCACTTCCAAATTAAATCTATTTCCAGACAGTTTGAGACCATTATTTTATGTCAGATTCTCATTTAGTGTGAAAATTTTGTAACTTTTGATGTCAATTTCATTTAGAATCATAGACATGTATTAAGTCAACCCTGAGTCTACCCTTCTTTACGGAAAACAGATTCATGTTTTAGTTGATTTTCGTATGATTTATTTTTGATATTTAGAATCAATTTTGTGGCTCGCCGTTGTACTTTTTCCACTGCATGTTTATATGTGTGTATAGATATGCATATGTGTACATATATATATATATATATATATGTATGTATATGTATATATGTATGTATATGTATATATGTATGTATATGTATATATGTATGTATATGTATGTATGTATATATATGTATATATATATTGTATGTATATATATGTATATATATGTAATGTATATGTATTATATATGTATATGTGTGTGTTGCATATATATATATATATATATATATATATATGTGTGTGTGTTTGTGTGGGTATTAGGCTGGTGGTTCATGCCCAACGTTGGGCGCCAAAAGTTAGGCTGCTCGAATGCAAACTGATGGAGAGTTGGTTTTTATTAGCAATGAATGTTGGGCGCCAGGGCAGGGAACGAGATGGTGAGGGAGGCGACAACTTTGTTCCAAGACTTGTCCCCGGACGATCTGCTTGCGAGAGAGGAAAAGGGGGGGGGGAGGTAAGAAAGCAAGAAGCAGCGAGCTAGGCTCATGTATGCTTCTCAGAGTCTATTTGCATCTTCGGACGTTGGTTCATCCTTTATATACACGGACTCCTAATTGCCGTGAGGTCACTTGTGCTGCGTGGGAAGTCGGAGGCAAACCGTTCTGACGCCGGTGACTCACGAAGAGAGTAGGCGTTCCTCAATAGGTCCAGTGTCCCCGTGTCACGTGGGCGAGGTAGTCATCGTTGAGGCTGGTGAGCTGCACGTGTTTTTCCTGAAGGAGGCTTTGTGTGATGGTCATAAGGCAGACCCTAGCGCTGGTTAGTCATCCTGGGGCCCCACGAGTGATTCCCTTAGGTGAGGACTAGTGAGTGACGACTGAAGTGAGGACCTACTAACAATGTGTGTGTGTGTATATAACACACACACACACACACACACACACACACACACATATATATATATATATATACATATATACATGTATATATTTGTGTGTATGTATATATCTGGATATATATATATATATAATGTGTATATATATATATATATATATATATATATATATGACACATGCATTCATATACATACGTGCATAATACGTACATAAAGCACGCGTACGCACGCACGCCGCGTGAACGAGACGACAGAGGGAAGTATTGTAGTGTGTTTACGCCGTGCCCCCAAACAAACCCATCTGTGTTGAAAATTTGCTCCGGTCGGACGAGCTCTCACCCACCTTCTCCTTGGTAGCTGACCAGAGATTCCCCCGATTCGAGGCGGTGATTTGATTTTCCTTTTTCAGGGAAAAGCATTTCCGTAATGATACGTCCGAGGGCTCACGGGGTGGCCGAGGAAAGAAAGAAGAAAAGAGAGAGAGAGAGAGAGAATGAGAGCAAATGTCATCCTCGAAGTGGGAGTTGGGGAGGGCTGCAGGAGTGACCAAGAAAACGTGTGACAAATTCTTCCTTCTCTATTTGTGTGTGTGTGTGTGTGTGTGTGTTTGAATGTGTGTATGTGTGTGTCTGTGTTCGTGTGTTCGTCTGTGTGTGCGGTCTGGGTGTGTGTGTGTCTGTTTGTGTTTGTGTGTATGTCTGTGTGTGTTTGTGTGTGTATTTGTGTGTGTGTGTGTGTGTGTGTCAATGTGTATATCTGCCTCTCCGTATGCGTATGTGTGAGAGACAGCCTTAGCTTATCTGTCTGTGTCTATATATAACGACGAAGAGAGGATAGTTGCTAGTATTAAAAACATGACATTTTGTGCCCGATGTGAAATATATATTGCAACGGAAATATAATGCAAAGTTAATTATATTGGCGTATTTCTGAACGGTTGTCTTTGCCTTAGCTGTATTGAACCGGCGACACATCTGGGCGGTTCTCCTCTTATCGAAAACAGAGATTGTCTGTCGCGTCTGTCTGTCTGTCTCGGTCTCTGTCAGTCTGTCTGTCGGTTCCGGTTCCTCTCGTGAAGGACCTAGTCACTCGGGATGGGAACATCAAGTCATGCACTCGCTGATATATGGTCCCTTTTTTATTTTCATTTTTATTATTATTTTTTTTTCCTTCTCCTCTCCACGCTTCTCACCAGTGATACGCCGCAGGAATTGTATTTGCATTATGACTTTTTTCTCTTTTTCCCCTTTTTATCACACGGTCGTGACGTGCATATCTCGGGTCGGATTGTGATGATTTTCGTTTCTTTTCGTTCAAGTCGTACCTTGTTTGGAACTGAATAAACGATGATTCTCGGAATATTGATATGTGTGGGTGGGACTAGGTTCGCGCGCTCTCGAGTTTGTCTTCTTTCGATGTGTGTGTTCGGGAAAGGAGGGAAGAAGGAAAGAGGAGGAGGAGGAGGAGGGGAGCGGGAGGGAGGGAGACGATGTAAAGGAGAGAGACGTGGGGAAAGAGAGAGTGGGGGAGAGGGAGAGAAAGTGAGGTTGAAGAGAAAGTGAGGGGAGGGAGAGAGCAAATGGGAAGAGATACAGTGGGCGGGGAAGGGAAAGGAAGAGGAGGGAGACGGGAAAGGGGAAGGGGAGGGAGACAGGGAAGAGGAAGGGGAGGGGGAGGGAGACTAGGAACGGGAAGAGGTGGAGGGAGACGGGGAAGGGGAAGGGGAATGAGACAGGGAAGGGGAGGGGGAGGGAGATGAGGAAAGGGAGGTGGAGGGAGACGGGGAAAGGGAAGGGGAAGGAGACAGGGAGGGAGACGGGGAAGGGGAAGGAGACAGGGAAGGGGAAGGGGAAGATGAGGAAGGAGACAGGGAAAGGAGAGGGAGACATGGAAGGGGAAAGGGAGGGAGACGGGGAAGGAGAAGGGTAGGGAGACATGGAAGGGGAAGGGGAGGGAGACGGGGATGGGGAAGGAGACAAGGAAAGGGGAAAGGGAGGGAGACAGGGGAAGGAGACAGGGAAGGGGAAGGGAGGGAGACAGGAAAGGGGAAGGGGAGGGAGACAGGAAAGGGGAAGGGGAGGGAGACGGGGACGGAGACGGGGAGACAGGGAAGGGGAAGGGGAGGGAAACGGGGACGGGGAAGGGGAGGGTGACGGGGATGGGGAGACAGGGAAGGGGAAGGGGAGGGAGACGGGGATGGGAAGGGGAGGGAAACGGGAAAGGGGAAGGGGAAGGAGACGGGAAAGGGGAAGGGAAGGGAGACGGGGAAAGAGAAGGGGAGGTAGGGGGAAGGGAGTGTTTATGTTCTGATCCGTATATTTGTATACTCTTTTAGTAAACACAAATAACAATTAATCAAATGGTTGAGGGTAAATCCGCACGAAGAGGTGAACTCGTTTCCAGAGATATAGAAAAGAGACTTACAGGGAAGCAGATCACAGGGATACTAAAAGTTAAAAGCAGCATAAAAATGCTGTGTGGTTCTGGTCCGTAGGGGTGGCACTGAAGTCTTGAAGTTCTGACTGTATAAGACGTGTGCAGTCAGTACCCTAAACGGGGTTTTATTGGATGACAACTGTGAAGAGACTTGACGATGAGAATCTTCCCTTGGGAATATTTGCTCATTACGTTTTCATCGTTCAAATTACCTTCTCGTCGTAGGAAAACCTGACCGTGAGTTGATCTGCTACTAGGAGATGAAATCTTAACTTCTTGGAAGAAAGCGAGACAGATACATATGTATATACTGTATATACAGTATATGAATGAATAAATAGGTAAATTAAAAAATAATAAGTAAATAAATGAATACATACAGCATGGCCATGCGCGAAATTGTGTAAATAAATGTCAACAAATGATGAAAACTCACCATGTACACATACGCACTCCTATAAAGACATACACACGCGCGCGCGCGCACACACACACTCACAAAGGGACATAGTTACAGAGTCCATTCGTCTCTCTCTTGTAGCACATCTACTTTCCATCATGAACAAACTTAACAAATTTGAAATAGATGGTAATTTATTTCTGAATCCAGATTGGTTACCTGCCAGAATATCTTACTCTTCTAGGTCTCTTTCATAATTGTATCATGCAACTTTGCTATCGTGTTGATCAGCTATACTGGTCTGTTATTCCCAGATTTGTCTTTGCTTCCACCATCGTTGATTGGCACCACATTGGCCCCCTTTCGTTCCTGAGGCGTTATACCTTCTTCGAGTGAACGCTTAATTTTGGTTTGAATCTCGTCCACTAGTCATTCAATGCATTTCTTAAGTATCTACTTGGGAACTTGGTTACATTCGAAAGTTTTCATCACATGTAGTGTCACATGTAGTTTATATATATTCTATTACTATATTCAACAGCGTATTACCCCGCATTTCTTCACTTCCTTTTGCTTACTAATCCTCCCAGTTGACCTCTTTACAGTTTAAGTCACCCGCCACAATTGTATTGTAACTCTGTTCAAGACTTTACTGTGAATAGATTTGTCCTACATTTCTTGATATTTAGATTTGTTCCATGTCCCCGTTTTTGCAGGGAGGGGAGGTATCTGCTACCTCAAAGTCTCTCTTATCTTTTCCCTTGGGTATAATCTTCAGATTTATCGCCTCAGCCCCACCTTCACCAAGTATGACCTTATCCGCTGTTGGGTCATTCTTCACTATCGTCACTCCACCTCCCTTTCTGTCTTTTCTGGCTCTTCTCCAAAATCTGTATTTTTTTTTTTTCAATTGATTATCAACAGCGCTATATAAGTTTGTATCGACTAGAGAAATACAAATCACTTGTCTTCATATAATCATTCATTTCTGTTTTGGTGACATTAAACAGTTGACGTGCGCGCGCGCGCCTGTGTTTGTGCGTGATATAAGGAAATTGGGCCTTAGATTTACGACGTGAAGTCTTCAGCTGCTGTAGTACTTATAAGTAAAGCCATCTGTACATAACGTAAGGGTGTTGCAGTGGCGCGTTTGGTTGCTATTCGCCCTCGTGAGTATGAAAACTTAATCTCGATCCTCCGATGGTTCTTTCGGTTGCTTCCAGTGGATGTGGTTGTCAGTGGACATAAGGCTAACGTGGCATCTTCGGCCGCAGGCATGTTTCTTTTGGCGTGGTTTCATCATGTACGTCCTATACTTTTAAAGAAGAGAACCAAAAATCTAATTCTAATTATTTTCATTAACCTTTTAAGTCTTGCTTATTTATTCATTTATCTACTTATCTTTTTAATTTGTTTTACCTATTTTACCCCAGTAAAATTTTGCCCTCTTTATGGAAAGGCTTGAGAAATAACACTAGATTCTTCGGGACGTTATCTTGTGATAATGAGAGCCCTGTTGGAAAGGTATAGGGCTCCCAGTACAAGCAGGCCAATTACCCGTAACATTAAAGAGAGAGAGAGAGAGAGAGAGAGAGAGAGAGAGAGAGAGAGAGAACGTGTTTAGAGGCCGTGCATCTACTACTTCACGGGCAGCGACATTTGTCACACTCGGGACTCGAACGTCGAGATCGATATATCACGGGACTCCGGAGACGGTAAATTCTTCTGCCGAGCTCCACACTGTCTGGGAGGAGGAGACCATGCGCCTGGCCCAGTCATACAGTATAAGTTAAGCGAAGTAGTCATTGTAATTACCGAGGAGTCGCTAAGGCTTGATGAACCAAGAGCATGATATATAGAATCGCACCTTGCATTTACTTTGTCATCCATGTGTATATTAGGCGTGCTTCTGCACACGCGCGCACGTATGACCGCGCTCGCGCGCGTGCGCACACACACAAGCACGAATGCATGCATGTGTATGCGCGAACGCACGTACACACGCGCCTACACCTACACACACGCACACACAGGCACACACGTACGCATACACACACACTTACGCACATACACACACACGCACATACACGAACACACACACACACACACACACACACACACACACACACACACACACACACACACACACACACACACACAAACTCACACACGGTTTGGTGATATAGTGGTTAACGTTGCGGGCTGCCATGTCCGCGGATCATTGTTCGCGCCTTGCTCGGCGTGAAAACTTCACAATAACAAACCCCTGTTACTCCTCCTGAAGAAGGGGACATGCTTGTTGTGTGTACAAGGACAGTGAGCCCTCTTGAGTACTCACTCGGGATGGGAATAGCTGTCGATCACTAGTCCATCACGCTGTTCAGGACGAATGTAAATTATGGAAGAAATATGGAAATGGATACGGGGAAAGGGAATATTGTTTCATTCTGATTATGTAATATATTATCGGATGGAATTATGAAAAACAAATGTCTGGTATTTAGATATTGTGGTAAACACGGATGGCGTAATTTTCATTGAGAACAGCGATGTGGCGTTAAAGTGACTAGTTGAAATTGTCGACGAGTATTTTGGATGATAATGATATGAATGTGAAGAGCAAGGCTAACAGGCTGGGAAAGTGGTGAACGAAATACTTTGATAATTGAACTGGAAGGTAACACGATGGATGGCTGTTCAGGTACAGAGTCTTCTACAGGTTACCATAAGACACCATTTCCCAATACTGGGGTTGTCAAGCGTTTTTTCTGTGGTCGCCAAGGCATCTTGTATGTTTTTTGTTGTTTTTTTCCCTCTTTCTCAAAATTGTATGATTTCAATACAATAACCGTGATGTTAACTTTGTCTTTTATAACCTTACAATACCTTTCTTACACACATATCTATTATACTTGTCCCCTACTTTTGACAGTCAACAACTAGTCATATACATTAACACATATACGATTAGCGGGGTTGTGGTTATATCATGAAGATCATAGCGGGGTCACCATAAAAAAATAAAAAAAGGGGGGGGGGAAACGCTGCCATAAGAAGACACCGATCCGTCGTGATGAGCATCGTGTGGATGTTTTCTTGCTTATAAAGTATCCCGATAAATCGTGTTTTGTATAATATTCGCTATTCTAGTCCTTTGTTAATTCTGTTGCCTTTAATCAGGAGGAAATGTACTATCCCGGTAGGACGTACAATGATAGCAAAATAAAACCAAATTAGATAAGATGGAATGAAATAGAAAAAAAGTATATAATTAAAATAATTAAATACACACACACACACACACACACACACACACACACACACACACATATAAATATATATATATATATATATATATATAAAATATATATATATATATATATATCTTTTTTTTTATTATTATTATTATTATTATTATTGAGAAACCGGGCTGCCGAACGGAAGAAGCTACTTATCCTTGTCCCGATGGGTCGGGACAGTGGGTTTACTAACATGGACTAGATCCTGTTTTCTGTGCGGGGTGATGTGGTTGATTCCCCATCTTCACTTCGGATTTGCAAAGGCCTTTGAACCAACGTCTCATGCTGATTTAGTTTTTTGTTAGTGTGTGCGTGTGTGTGTGTGTGTTTTCACCTTGGTCTTTGGATCACGTGTTGGACTCATGAGCGAAAGCTTTTTTCCTCCCGGAAGAGAGCTCAGAGCTCGTATGACCGATCTATGGGTAATGCTGTGACCTTACACACACACACCTAACTCTCCCGCCCACGAGAGCTGGAGTAACGACTCGAAGCGCAGCGATACTGAAATAATTTCAACCCTGGGTAGGATTCGAACCCGAACCGCCGTTGTGACAGTCGGGGACTCTACCAACCGCGCCACGTGTGTGTGTGTATGCATGTATAATATATATGTTATATATATATTTATATATATATAATATATATATATATATGATATATATATATATATACATATATGAGAAATGTAACATGCTTGTGAATCATAACTAACACCACAGTCGGAAAAAAGAAAGAGGTGAATACACGACTATATATTTCGACTGCAAACTGCAATCCTCTTTAGTATTAGTGAAGAGGTTTGCAGTTTGCAGTCGAACTCGTATATAGACTTGCGTATTCAGCTCTTTCTTTTTTCCGACGGTGATGTAAGTTGTAACTATATATGTATTATATATATATATATATATATATATATATAATATATATATATATAATATATATATATATATATCAAATATGTAATATAATTGTATAATAATGATAATAGTTTGTTTTTCGGTGTCATTTCTTTTCAATAAACAAATAATCACATCTATGATGAAGGTAAAGAAAATTCCCTTTTTTTTTTCTTCTGTATTTGATTTTGTTTTCCATACTTTCAGTGATATACTGTAAAGTGAGAACATTTTGAGGCTTCAAGACGGCAACCTGGTAAGTTGAAGACATTTATTTTTTGTTCTTGAGGTTCCAAGTATGGAAATGCTGGAATGCCTACTGGAAGGCTAAGGAATGAAACGAGAGAGTTGTTGAAAGCATTCCAGGTCTGGATACCTTTATCTTAATATATTCCGTGTTTATTGATTTATTTTCGTAAATATTTTCTATTTATACAGTATATATTTATTCATTTGTTCAAACATTTATTCACTTCTTCCAGGTCTGGATGCCTTGATCTATCTTAATATATTCAGTGTTTATTGATCTATTTTCGTAAATATATTCTATTTATATATATTTATTCATTCGTTCATACATCTATTTACTTCTTCCAATCTGGATACCTTTATCTATCTTAATATATTCAGTGTTTATTGATCTATTTTCGTAAATACTTTCTATTTATATATATTTATTCATTTGTTCATACATTTATTTACTTCTTCAATGGTGTAGATATTGCCTCCTTGGAATTGTACTACATTAGGGAGACCGCCTTTTCATCTGCAGGGGAAACGTTAAAACAGCGATTCGTAGAAAGCTTATAAGTAACGTGGTGACCGTCATCTTGGCTGCGAATTTGCTTGAGCCTGTTTCTCATGCTGGTTTGGGTTCCTGGAATGGCCACAGACCTCTCACACGAAGGACTTTCCAGTTCTTAGATCCAAGAATCCACTTGAAGGAAAGGGGACAAAGGGTCAACCGAAACGTGTGGAATAGGGAGTCCGTGTACAAAAGGGATTTGCATGCAGCTGAAAATAGATGAATTAATAGATACTTATATAGATAAATAAGTAACTGGGTAATCATATAGAATAATTGTGGAATCATTATTAATTATGATTGAAAAATTGAGAATTATCATATATTATTGGTAATGATAAACTCAATATAAATTACAATTGTGAATAATATTGAATACTATATAAAAGATATGTAGACAATAAATGATAAAATGGGTAATAAATTACATTTCTAGTCTCGGATTTGACCGGAGTCTGATGTGACGAAGTTTCGTGTGTAGACCAACGGTGACACTTGAAGGGGCAGATTCCTTCTGCGCCCTTTGTAGTTCGGGAAAACATGGACGAAAACAAGAGCGCGCAATAAAATACGAAAATAATTTTCTTTAGTGTTGTATGTTTTCCTTAAATATTTTAAGGTTCATGACAGATATTACAAGTATTCTAAATGGTAAGTGGCATAAACGTGCGTTTGTAGCAAAGATGATAGATTATAGTTTGTCGAATCTAACTTGAGCCCTTGGGCGTGGTCCGGGGAAACCCCTCCCCTCCATTGTTTACATATCTGGCGATAAACTTCGCATGGCGATCTGTCTCACTGCTAGTCTGTACGCTATCTGTTTATATGATATATATGTATTCATAATACGACTACATGTGTTGGGAATGGCTTGGGATTTGAGAGAAAGACAATACTCTCTAAACTTTCTCTTAAATTCCAAACCATTCCTAACATCATGTAGTCGTTTTATGAATATATATATACAGTGTATATATATATATATATATATATATATATATATATATATATGTATATATATACATATATTTATACAACACTGAGTGGGTCCCAGTGACTAGAGATACATTTTTATCTCCATTTGCCTCTACGGTTTTTTTTTCGATGTTGATGGTTTAGAATTAAAGTGCGTTGATTTTATATATATATATATATATATATATATATATATATATATATATAATATATATATATATATATATATATATATATATCTAATAGATAATGTACAGACTAACACAGACAGATTGCTGTATGTGTAAACAATGGGGGTTTCCCCGGTCCACGCCCGTGGGCTCAAGTTAGAGTTGATAGAGTATAAGAACTTCAATCAAAGTCAGGCGTTCTGTGATGGTAATTTTTTCATAAAAGTTGACATGTAAAGAACAGTATTAGGAACTAATTCTAGAATATTATTTGGGAATATTTCAGTCTACGTGGAAGTTGTAATCCCAACAACGAAATCCTGAAAGCAAGGTGAATAATGTTCTAAGAAAACATTTTAGGAACATTTTACCGATTTTATTATTAACAACTCCCACCTGAAGACGTTACATTATTTTATTATTAGCACAAGCATTCTATCAATTCTGATATGTTACAGAGTTGAGTATTTATGTTGTTGATAGAACAAGATTTTTTGCATGCTTATCAGAACTATACATGTTAGCATAAAAAACTTTGAAGCTTGCAAATGCATTGCAATACATTGCTTTGCTCACATGAGGAAAACGTGAAGTTCAGGGTTTCTTTTATACGTAATCGCGTGTGTAACATTTATTTATGATGGGACAAAGAAGATCAGCAGATCGTGAGGCGTAGGTACCTGTGTTCCCTCTAATCATTCCCGTCCCATCCCCGTCTCATTCCCATTCCCGTCCCATTCCGTCCCATTCCCGTCTCATTCCCTTCACATCACCCTCCTATCTCACCCCTTTCTCTCCTGTTTCTCATCCTTTCTCACCCCCTTTCTCACCCCCTTTCTCATCCCAGTCTTCTTCCATTTCATCCCCAATTTCCACCCCCTATCTCTTTCTCCATCCCTTCATACCCTCCTCTCCCTTCACACCCCTCACTCCCTTCACAACCCTCCCTCTATTCGCACCCCTCCCTTCACACCCTTCCCTCCCTTCACACCCTTCACTCTCTTCATAACCCTCCATCCCTTCACCTCCCTCCCTTTACACCCCTCCCTTCACTCCCTTCACACCCTTCCCTCCCTTCACACCCTTCCCTCTCTTCACACCCTTCCCTCCCTTCACACCCTTCACTCCCTTTACCTCCCTCCTTTCACACCCTTCCCTCCCGTCACACCTTTCCCTCCCTTTACAACCCTCCATCCCTTCACCTCCCTTCTTTTACACCCCTCCCTCCGCATCCCTCCCTTCACATCCCTCCCTTCACACCCCTCCATTCACACCCCTCACTCCCTTCACTCCCTTCACCTCCCTCCTTTCACACCCTCCCCTCCCTTCACACCCTTCTTTCCCTTTATACCCTTCTCTCCCTTCACACCCTTCTCTCCCTTCATACCCATGCCTCCCTATATACCACTCCCTTCATCTATGACACTCTCCTCTTCAATACCTCTCCCCCTTCTGCATCTCTCCCTTCCTCCCTCCCCATCTCCTTCTCCCTCCCTCCCCATCTCCTCCCTCCCTCCCTCCCCATCTCTTCCCTCCCTCCCTCCCCATCTCCTCCCTCTCCATCTCCTCCTCCCTCCCTCCCCATCTCCTCCCTTCCTCCCTCCCCATCTCCTCCCTTCCTCCCTCCCCATCTCCTCCCTTCCTCCCTCCCCATCTCCTCCCTTCCTCCCTCCCCATCTCCTCCCTCCCTCCCTCCCTCCCCATCTCCTCCCTCCCCATCTCCTCCCTCCCCATCTCCTCCCCCCTCCGTCTCCCCCCCCCCTTTGACCTGCCCCGACGCTGTGCCCTCTATCATTAGTCCTTCCCCCTACATCGTCTCACACCCAACAAAGTCGAAAAGAGAAAAATAGTCGGACCATAACAGGGATCCACTCTTCGATTAACCTTCCTCCTCCCTCCTCCCCCCTCCCCCCTCCTCCTCCCTCCCCCCTCCTCCTCCCTCCTCCTCCTCCTCCCTCCTCTCCTCTTCCTCTTCCCTCCTCTCCTCTTCCTCCTCTCCTCTTCTTCCCCTCCTCTCCTCTTCCTCCCCTCCTTTTCTCCTCTCCTCCTCCTCCCTCCTTTTCTCCCCTCCTCCTCCCTCCTCCATCCTCCTCTTCCACCTCCTCCTCCTCCTCTTCCTCCCTCTTTCCCCCTCTTCCCCCCCTCTTCCCTCTTTCCCCTTCTTCCCTTTCCTCTTCCTCCTCCCCTCTTCCTCCTCCCTCCTCCCCTCTTCCCTTTCTTCCCTTTCTCCCCTTTCCCCCCTCTTCCCATTCCTCCCTCTTCCCCCTTGTCACTCCTCCCTCCTTCTCCCTCTGCCTCCCTCCTTGTCTTCCTTCCCTCTCCCTTCTCCTCCTCTTCCCTCCCGTCCATCCTCACCTCCTTTTTCCTCCTGATTTATGTTCACCTTCACTCATGTCACTCCCTCTTACACTGTCTTTTCCTCCACCTACTCCTTCCACCATCCCCACCTTCTTCTCGTCCACCTCGCTCCACCTCTTGTATTTCCCTCGAATTCTTCCACTTTCCTTTTCATCTTCCTTGCACTCTCCTTTCCTTCCCCCTTTCCTCGACTCCTCCCCTTCAATTGCCTCTTCCTTCTTCCCTTCCATTTCCTCTTCCTTCTCCCCTTCAATTGCCTCTTCCTTCTCCCCTTCCATTGCCTCTTCCTTCTCCCCTTCAATCGCCTCTTCCTTCTCCCCTTCAATTGCCTCTTCCTTCTTCCCTTCCATTTCCTCTTCATCCTTCCCTTCAATTTCCTCTTCCTTCTCTCCTTCAATTGTCTCTTCCTTCCTCCCTTCAATTGCACCTTCCTTCTCACCTTCAATTTCCTCTTCCTTCTCTCCTTCAATTGTCTCTTCCTTCCTCCCTTCAGTTTCCTCTTCCTTCTCTCCTTCAATTGTCTCTTCCCTCCTCCCTTCAAGTGCACCTTCCTTCTCCCCTTCAATTTCCTCTTCCTTCTCCCCTTCAATTGCATCTTTCCTCATCCCTTCAGTTGTCTCTTCCTTCCCCCCTTCAATTGCCTCTTTTTTCCTCCCTTCAATTGCACCTTTCTTCTCCCCTTCCATTTCTCTTTCTTCTCCCCTACCATTTCCTCTTCCTTTTCCCCTTCATTTGCATCTTCATCCTCCCCTTCATTCTCCCCTTCAATTGACTCTTCTTTCTCCCCTTTCATTTCTCTCCCTTCTTCTCTTCCATTTCCTCTTTCTTTTCCCCCTTCATTTGCCCCTTCATCCTCCCCTTCCTCTCCATCCTTTCCTTCCTCTTCTTTCTTCTCTTTCTTCCTTCCCTTTCCTCTTCTTCCTTCTCTTTCCTTTTCCTCCTCGCCTTTTTCCTTTTCCTCCCCTATCTCTTTCTCCTCTTCCTCCTACCCCTTCTTCTTAATTTTTTTCTTCCTTGCTCCTCCTCGTTCCCCTATGCTTGTCCCTTTGTTTGTCCCCTTCGCATGCCTTCTACCTCCTTTCTTTCCCCTTCGTCTTCCTCTTCCTCTTCCTCGCCTTTTCCTCTCCTTCCTCCTATTCTTTTTCTTCTTCCTCCTCATTTTCCTCTTCACCTTCCTCTTCTCCTTTCTCTTCCTCTTTCTCTTCCCCTTTCTCTTCCCCCTACCTTCCTCTCCCTTCTCCCCTTACTCTCCCTTCTCCCCTTACTCTCCCTTCTCCCCTTACTCTCCCTTTTCTCCTTACTCTCCCTTCTCCCCTTACTCTCCCTTCTCCCCTTACTCTCCCTTCTCCCCTTACTCTCCCTTCTCCCCTTACTCTCCCTTCTCCCCTTACTCTCCCTTCTCCACTTACTCCCTCTTTCTCCTGTTGCTCTCCTCCTTTTTCCTTTTTTTCCTTTCTTCTTCTTCCTTTGGCTTTCCCTCCTCCCCTTCTATTTCTTCTTGTTCTTCCACCTCTTCCTCCTTTTCTTCTTTTCTCCATTCCCCTTCCTGCTCTTCCTCCCCTTCCTTCTTACTCTTCCTCTTCCTAATTCGTCCTCTTCCTCTTCCTAATTCGTCCTTTTCCTCACCCCTCTTCCTATTCATCCTCTCATTCTTATTCTTCCTCTCCCTCATTCCTATTCTTCTTCTCCCTCCTTCCTGTTCTTCCTCTCCCTCCCTCTTATTCTTCCTCTCCTTCATATTCTGCTTCTTCCTCATTCCTATTCTACCTCTTCCTCATTCCTATTCATCCTCTCCTTCCTTCCTATTCATCCTCTCTCCCCCTTCCTATTCTTCCTCTCCCCCTTTCCTATTCTTCCCTTCCCTCTTTACTATTCTATAATTCTTTATTCTTCTCTCCTTCCTATTCTTCTTCTTCCTCATTCCTATTCTTCCTCTCCCTGCTTCCTATTCTTCCTCTCCCTCCTGCCTATTCTTCTTCTCCATACTTTCTATTCCTCCTCTCCCTCCTTCCTATTCTTCCTCTCCCTCGCTCTTCGTCTTCTCCCTCATTCCTATCCTTCCCATTCTTCCTTTACCTCTTCTCTATTTTTCCTCTTCCTCCCTCCTATTCTTTCTCTTCCTCTCCTTCCTTCCTATTTTTCCCTTCCTCTCCCTCCTTCCCATTCTTCCTCTTCTTCCTATTCTTCCTCTCCTTCCCATTCTTCCTCTCCCTCATTCCTATTCTTCCTCTCCCTTCTTCCTTTCTTCCTCTCCCTCTCTCCTATTCTTCCTTTCCCTCCTTCCTATTCTTCCTCTCCCTCCTTCCTATTCTTCCTCTCCCTACTTTCTGTTCTCTCTCCCTACTTCCTGTTCTTCTTCTCCCTCCCTCCTATTCTTCCTCTCCCTCCTTCCTGTTCTTCTCCCTCCTTTCTATTCTTCCTCTCCCTCTTTACTACTCTTTATTCTTCCTCTCTCCTTCCTGTTCTTCCTCTCCCTCCTTCCTGTTATTCTCCCTCCTTTCTATTCTTCCTCTCCCTCTTTACTACTCTTTATTCTTCCCCTCTCCTTCCTGTTCTTTCTCTCCCTCCTTCCTACTCATCTCCTTCATTCCTATTTTTCCTTCTCTACGTTTTCTCTCTCCACACTTGTTTTCCCCCTCTCTCTCATTTTCCCTTCTCCCTCCTTTTCCCTTCTCCCTTCTCCCTCCTTTTCCTTTCTCCCTTCTCCCTCCTTTTCCTTTCTCCCTTCTCCCTCCTTTTCCCTTCTCCCTCCTTTTCCCTTCTCCCTTCTCCCTCCTCCCTTCTCCCTCCTCCCTTCTCCCTCCTTTTCCCTTCTCCCTTCTCCCTCCTTTTCCCTACTCCCTTCTCCCTCCTTTTCCCTTCTCCCTTCTCCCTCCTTTTCCCTACTCCCTCCTTTTCCCTTCTCCCTCCTTTTCTCTTTTCCCTTCTCCCTCCCTCCTTTTCCCTCCTCCCTTCTCCCTCCCTCCTTTTCCCTCCTCCCTCCCTCCTTTTCCCTCCTCCCTCCCTCCTTTTCCCTTTTCCTTCCCTCCTTTTCCCTTCTCCCTCCCTCCTTTTCCCTTCTCCCTCCCTCCTTTTCCCTTCTCCCTCCCTCCTTTTCCCTTCTCCCTCCCTCCTTTTCCCTTCTCCCTTCTCCTTCCCTCCTTTTCCCTTCTCCCTCCCTCCTTTTCCCTTCTCCCTCCCTCCTTTTCCCTTCTCCCCTCCTTTCCCCCTCTCCCTTCTCCCTCCTTTTCCCCTCTCCCTTCTCCCTCCTTTTCCCTTCTCCCTCCCTCTTTTTCCCTTCTCCCTCCCTCCTTCTCCCCTCTCCCTCCCTCCCTCCTTTTCCCTTCTCCCTCCTTTTCTTCCACTTCTCTTTTTGGAAGTCGTGCTTTCCATCTCCCTCCCCACTGCCGCCGCCGCCGCCGCCGCTGCCCCGACGGCAAAGCAAATAACGCCTCAACGCGAGCCAGCCCATTCGAGATTAAAATCAACTGGCCCAGTACATCGAAGGGCCATAAATTATAAAGTAAGGCACGGTGAAGCACTAATACTATGCTGCGTACCGTATTGCCGGCACTTTGCCCCCCTGCCCGCCAATTACCAGCAGCCACCCGTCCGGGCTCGGCCAATCGGGGCCCACCACGCTGATTGACGTGGTAGAGGGGGCGGGGTCACATGTAACAACCAATAGCAGCAGCGGGAGAAAAAAGTCGCCCCAACGCAAGGGAAATAATCTGCCTGGGCCCGGTCTCAAATGTGTTTGGTCAATCAATTCGTAGGTAGATTAACATTTGGGGGGGATAAATGGTGCCACAACGGGGAGAGAAATGGACAAAGAGGAAGGGGGGAATAGACGAGGATAACTTGGAGAAACGGGGAGGTACAAGGAGCACAGATGGATGAAGAAGGAACGAACAGTGAAAAGTCATGATCAAAGGAGAAAATTTCGTACAATGCACATGATGAATGTCTATGGAATGTATGCTTACGTATAGAGTATATATATATATATATATATATATATTTATATATGTATGTATATGTATATATATGTATATATATACATATATATATATATACATATATATATATATATATATATAAATATATATATATATATACATGTATATACATATGTATATATATGTGTATATATAGTATATATTTATATACAAATATACATATGTATATGCATATATATATATGTATATATATACAATATATTTCTATATATGAATATACATATACAGTACATGTATATGCATATATATATGTATATAGATAAATATATATATATATATATATATATATACATGTATATGCATACAAATATATATATATATATATATATATATAATGTATATAATATACATAATATACATATGTACATATGTATAGGTATATGCTATATATATATATATATATATATATATATATATATATATATATATATATATATATATATAATATAGGTATATGTATGTATAGGTATATGTATGTATATACATATGTATATATATGTGTATATATGTATATATATGTATATTTATACACACACACACACACATATATTTATATATATATATATATGTATATATATATATGTGTGTGTGTGTGTGTGTGTGTGTGTGTGTGTGTGTGTTGAGACATTCCGACAGGTTAACTAAGTCAACCTGACTTATATGTACTGTATATGTATATGTACATGTATATATATATATATATATATATGTATATGTATATATCAGGATTCCATATTAATATGTATATATATGTATATGAATATAAATATGTATATGTATATATATATGTATATGTATGTATGTATATATGTATATGTATATATATACATTATATGTATACATGTATATATTTATATATATATATGTATATATATATATATATATATATATATATATATTTATATATATATATATAGTTTAGCTTGGTATTGGACTTAGTTTCGCAGCTA
>NC_134781.1:20224602-20232102 GCF_046742065.1 Oratosquilla oratoria | reverse complement strand
TCTCTCTCTCTCTCTCTCTCATGCATAAGCAAAACACACGAATTCGTATACTAGAAACACTGTTATGCGCACAGATGGGGATACGTATGCGCACGCGCACACACACACACACACACACACACACACACACACACACACACACACACACACACACACACACACACACACACACACACACACACACACACAGAGACACACACACACACAGACACACACACACACACACACACACACACACACACACACACACACACACACACACACACACTTACACATTTACATTTACACACTTGCGTATATGCACGCACGAATAAGAAAACAGTCGTGTGAGGAAAGTGAAAATGAGGTTCTTGAGGGGTGTGGACGGGTTACGAAATCTGTCACAGGAACGAAAGCATTCGTGAAGAGACTGTGGCATGAATGGAATTGGGAGAAGAAGGAGTAGAAGAATAGGTCAACCTCAAGTTGAATGATCATGCCATGAGAATAGATGGAAGTCGATGTCTTCGGAAGATTCGAGGATTAGTGATGCCGGAGTGAGGTCGAGGTGAGATCAAGTCAAGGAAGCTCATGGTCTCAGGGTGTCGAAGAAGCGGAAATGTGTTCTGAGTGACCGAGAGAATGGAAGCATTTGGAGATTAGGCCACGGTCTGTTCCGTGGGGTGGGGTGCGCCCGGGGTGAATTGGCAGCAATACTGGGTGTGGGGGAGACGGTTCTCTCCCATGCCCAGCCGCCTTTCTTTACTGGTAACGGATGATCGAATATAGAAAGAAGATACTTGTGTACACACACACACACACACACACACACACACACACACACACACACACACACACACACACACACACACACACACACACACACACACACACACACACACACGACGCAGTGGTAGCGATCGCGGCCGCCACTACGGGTTCGAATCTCGCCCAGGGCTGAAATAATATCAGTATCACTGCGCTGAGAATCGTTACTCTAACTCTCGTGGGGGGGAGTTGGGTGTGTGTGTGCGTGTAAGGTCACAACATTACCCATAGATCGGTCATATATGAGCTCTGAGCTCTCTTCCGGGGAGAGGGGGGGGGTAGTAGTAGCTGCCGATCACGAGCCCAACACGTGATCCAAGACCATGGTGAATTACACACACACACACACACACACACACACACACACACACACACACACACACACACACACACACACACACACAGAGAGAGAGAGAGTGAGGAAGGGAGGGAGAAGGGCAAATTGAGAGAGCGAAATTCTCGTCATGCTAACAAGTGGGTCGTGCTATTTCGTCTTTGATTATTTAGAAATCCGCATTCGAGAGTGCGCGCGAGCGCGCGCAGCGTCCGATAAATCGAAGGTCTGTGACTGGGTTCTCTCTCGCGGCCACAGAGCGATTGTAAACACTGGCATTGTTACAAATACCTTTTGCAAGTTACCCAGCACGTCTCTCTCTCTCTCTCTCTCTCTCTCTCTCTCTCTCTCTCTCTCTCTCTCTCTCTCTCTCTCTCTCTCTCTCTCTCTCTCTCTCTCTCTCCTCTCTCTCTCTCTCTCTCTCTCTCTTCTCTCTCTCTCTCTCTCTCTCTCTCTCTCTCTCTCTCTCTCTCTCTCTCTCTCTCTCTCTCTCTCTCTCTCTCTCTCTCTCTCTCTCTCTCTCTCTCTCTCTCTCTCTCTCTCTCTCTCTCTCTCTCTCTCTCTCTCTCTCTCTCTCTCTCTCTCTCTCTCTCTCTCTCTCTCTCTCTCTCTCTCTCTCTCTCCCTCCCTCCCTCCCTCCTTCCTACTAATGGGAGGCTCCGGAACACTCTTCCCCCTGACATTTCCTCCTCAGTTCTGTGACTTAGACTTGAGTGAAAATGGATTTACTTGTATATTCGTTCGTTTGATTTTTTATTTATTTATTAATTTATTGATTTGTTTTTGCATATTTGGGGGCGTGGCCGTTCTGCTCTTCAAATATGCATCGAAGTATAGATGTATTGATAAGTAAATAAAAATATAATTTTGTGATCAGTGTTCCCTTTGGCTGAATAAAATCTATCTTTTCTTTCCCCTCGTCCACCTCCCCTCGTCCTCTTTCCTTCGTCCTCCAACTCCCGTCCTCTTCCCCTCATCCTCCTCCCCTCCTTCCTCCTCCCCTCGTCCTCTTTTCCTCATTCTCTTTCCCTCGTCCTTCTACCCTCCTTCCTCCCCTCCATCCTCCTCCCCTCGTCCTCTTTCCCTCGTCCTCCAACTCCCGTCCTCTTCCCCTCCTCCTCCCCTCCTTCCTCCTCCCCTCATCCTCTTTCCCTCATTCTCTTTCCCTCGTCTTTCTCCCCTCCTTCCTCCTCCCCTCCTTCCTTCCCTCCATCCTCCTCCTCTCGCCCTCCTCCCCTCCTTCCTCCTCCCCTCCTCCTCTTTCCCTCATTCTCTTTCCCTCGTCCTTCTCCCCTCCTTCCTCCTCCCCTCCTTCATTCCCTCCATCCTCCTCCCCTCGTCCTCCTCCCCTCGTCCTCTTTCCCTCGTCCTCCAACTCCCGTCCTCTTCCCTTCATCCTCCTCCCCTTTTTCCTCCTCCCTTCGTCCTCTTTCCCTCATTCTCTTTCCCTCGTCCTTCGCCCTTCCTTCCTCCTCCCCTCCTTCCTCCTCCCCTCCATCCTCCTCCCCTCCTTCCTCCTCCCCTCCTTCCTCCTCCCCTCCTTCCTCCTCCCCTCCTTCCTCCTCCCCTCCTTCCTCCTCCCCTCGTCCTCCTCCCCTCGTCCTCCTCCCCTCGTCCTCCAACTCCCGTCCTCTTCCTCTCATCCTCCCCTCCTTCCTCCTCCCCTCGTCTTCTTTCCTTAATTCTCTTTCCCTCACCCTTCTCTCCTCCTTCCTCCTCCCCTCGTCCTCCTCCCTTCCTCCCTTCCTTCCTCTTCCCCTCCATCCTCCTCCCCTCCATCCTCCTCCCCTCGTCCTCTTTCCCTCGTTCTCTTTTCCTCCCTCCTCCTCCTCCCTCCTCTGTCCTCTTCTCCCCTCCGCCGTCCTCCTCCCTCCTCCCCCGTCCTCCTCCCTCCTCCCCCGTCCTCCTCTACCCTCCACCGTCTTCCTCCCTCCACCTCCGTCCTCCATTCCCTCCTCCATCTTTCTCCCCCCTCCCCCGTCCTCCTCCCTTCTCTCCTTTATTCCGTCTCTTTTTCCCCTCTTTCCTTCCTCTCTCTCTCTCCTTCCTCTCCCTCTTCATATTCCCTCTCCTTCCTCCCCCTCTCCTTCCTCCCCCTCTCCTTCCTCCCCCTCTTTCCTCCTCTCTTTCCTCCCCCTCTGCTTCCTCTCCTTCCTCTCCCTCTCCTTCCTCTCCCTCTCCTCCCTCCCCCTCTCCTTCCTCACCCTCTCCTCCCTCCCCCTCTCCTTCCTCCCCCTCTCCTTCCTCCCCCTCTCCTTCCTCCCCCTCTCCTTCCTCTCCCTCTCCTTCCTCCCCCTCTCCTTCCTCCCCCTCTCCTTCCTCCTACTCTCTTCTCTCCCCCTCTCCTTCCTCCTCCTCTCCTTCCTCCCACTTCTTCCTCTCCCTTTCCTTCCTCCCCCTCTCCTTCCTCCCCCTCTCCTTCCTTCCCCTCTCCTTCCTCCCATTTCTTCCTCTTCCTCCCCCTTTCCCCTTTTCCCTCTCCCTTTCACTCCCTTTGCTTACACTTCCACACTTATTCCCTCCACCATTTCTTGCTTCAATTCCTGCTCTTCCACATCCATTTCTTTCACTTCCAATTCCACTATCTACTCCTCTACCTGCTCCAGTCCCTACTTCGCTTCCTCCTCCACTTCTTCCTCCACCTCATGCACTGTTTTCTTCACTCCCTCCTCCACTCTTCCACTTCCTCCTCCTCCACTCTATACTCGTCCATTTCCTCCGATTTCTTCTCTTTTTTCTCTTCCGCTTCCTCGCGCCACATTTTCTCACCACCTCCTCTTCCTCCTCCTCTTCCTCCTCCTCCTCCTCCTCCTCTTCCTCCTCTTCCTCCTCCTCTTCCTCCTCGTCTTCTTTCTCCTCATCCTCTTCCTCCTCCTCTTCCTCTTCCTCCATTTTTTTCTCTCACCTTTCTCCTCCCATCAAGCTTCAGCCACATCCTCCTACGTCCCACCAACCAACCACTTCCACCTCTTCCCTTCTACCACCTCCTGCCATCACCACCATCTCCCACCACCACCACTTCCAACCACCACTTCCCACCACCACTTTCCACCACTAATTGCCACCACCTCCCACTAATTTCCACCACCACCACCTCCCACTATCACCACCATCTTCTTCCAACACCACTTCCAACCACCACTACTACCCACCATCACCACTCCACCTCCCGTCGCCACTTCCTCCCTCCATCCCATCACCTCCCACCACCAGTTCCCACCATCTCCCACTATCACCATCACATCCCACCATCAACCCTACCTCCCACCATCACCCCCACCCCCCACTATCACCACCCCCACCTCCCACCATCACCCCCACCTCCCACCATCACCCTCACCTCCCACTATCACCCCCACCACCTCACACCACCGACTCCCACCGCCACCTCCCACCACCACCTTCTCCCACCACTACCTCTCACCACCGCCACCTCTCACCACCACCATCTCCCACCCACACCATCTCTCACCCCCACCATCTCTCACCACCACCTCATCCCATCAACGCCACCACCTCCCACCACTACTACCACCACTGCCTCCCACCATACCTCCCACCATCACTACCACCACCTCCCACTACCACTACCTCCCACCATACCTCCCACCATCACTACCTCCACCTCCCACTACCACTACCTCCCACCATCACCACCACCTCCCATCACCGCCACCTACCACCACCACCTCCCACCAGCACCTCATCCCACCACCAACACCTTATCTCACCACTACCTCATCTCGTCACCACCTCCCACCACCACCACCACCTCCCTCCACCTCCCACCACCACCACCTCATCCCACCACCACCGCCTCATCCCACCACCACCACCACCACATACCACCACCACCACCACTTAATCCCTCCACAACCACCACCACCACTAAATACCACCACCTCCCACCACCAACGCCACCATCTCCCACTTCCCATCACTACCCACCACTACCACCGGCTTCCATCACCTCCCACCACCGCCTTCCACCTCCCACTACCTCCTACCACCACCTTTCCTTACCTCCCCCTTTCTCTCTCCCTTCCCCTCCTCATCCCTTCCTTTCTCTTCATTTTATTTCTGCTCTTCCTCTTACTCCTCTTCCTCCTTTCTCTTCTCCCTACTCCCCTTTTCATCCCCCCTCTCCCCATCTCCTTCCTCCTCCTCCTCCTCCTCCTCCTCCTCCTCTTCCTCCTCCTCCTCCACGCCTCCGACGCCGCTGCCGTCGTCGTCCATGTATGGTCAAGTCAAGCAAGACAAACCACAACAAATGATAGACCTGAGTGGTCGAGATGACAATAAATCCTGATCCTCCTCTCTGGTGACGGTAATAGCGGGCCCGACAGACGCCCGACGCCCGCCCGCCCGCCCGCTTCTTCCTCCCTTTTGGACAAACGGGCGTGGAGCCGTGCGTGCTCTGGTGGCCGGGCGGGCCCGGGCGGGGCACTCACATCCACGCCCCGGGCGCACGGGCGGGATCCTCTGCACCTCCACGCCCATAGTGGTGGTGGTAGTGGTGGTGGTGGTGGTGGTGGAGCACAGATGGTAGAATACGAATGATGGTGATGCTAGAATACGTGTAATGGTGGTGGGGGTAAAGTGAGTGATGGTGAAGTGGATGGTAGTAGAGGTGTAGGTGGTTGTGGTGGAACACTGATAGTGATGGTGGAGTTCGAATGATAAAGGTGGTAGAATACGGTTGATGGTGGTGTTGGTAGGGTAAAGTGGGTGATGGTATATATGTAGGTGGTGATAATTTTAGCATTGGAGTTAGTGTTGTGGAAATTGTGGTGATAGAGCTGGTGACATGGTGGTGCAGATGGTATTAGTGGTGGTAGTAGTGATGATAATGGTACTAGACGTGCATATAGTGGTTCGGGTAGTGGTGGAAGCAATACAGATGCTTATGGTGGTAGTGGCGACCTTGGAAACGTTGATACTGGCGATGGTGATGATAGTAGTAATAGTAATGAAAACTAAGGTCTTAGTGTTGGCACTAAAGTTAATTGATGTTACCAGTATTGCTGGCCACGGTAATGGTATTTGCTTACACTCACATCATAATATTCATCTATATGTTGGTGCTGGTGGCATAGCATTGGTGGGCAATGTTAGCGATTTGGTGGTCAGAGCTGGCAACCGTTTGATGCAGTGTTGGTGGTGCTTGGTTGGCTGTGCTGATAGTGATTTGGTTGATTATGTTTTGGTTTGATGGGCACTGTTGTCACTGATTTGATGGACACTGTTAGCAGTGGTTTGTAGGCACTGTTGACAGTGATTAGTGAGCACTGTTGGCAGTGATTTGATGGGCACTGTTGGCAGTGTTTGGTAGACACTGTTGACGGTTATTAGTGAGCACTGTTGGCAGTGATTTGATGAGCACTTTTGGCAGTGGTTTGATGGACACTGTTGGCAGTGGTTTGATGGGCACTGTTGGCAATGATTTTATGGGCACTGTTGTCAGTGTTGGAATTGGTTTAGTGATGGAACGCTCAAAGTACACACATTTGAGTACATCACCACCATCAGTCTGATCGTCTTCAGTACGAGGCTTGACCTCAAATGAAGAAAAGAAATTGGCGTAAGAAAGAAAATTTCTAAAAATCATTATTAAGACGAAGGGACTGAATACGAATTTTAATTAAATTTATGGCTTGATTAATATGTTCAAGTGTCCTTAACGTATTGGGATTTTTTTTTTTGTATTTTATCTATTGTTTCATTGTATTTTTTCTATTCTATTGTATCTTAAATACTAATTTTTATTTATTATTTATTTATTTATTCACTCATATTCATATATTTTATTTATTTTTTGTTTGTTTATTGTGTTGTACAACTTCGTGAAATTTGCTTCAACGTTACAATCACCACCATCACCATATCCATTGTCACCATTACCATTGTGCACTAGTGGCTGGTCTCGCATCCGCTTAGTTGTGGGTTCGAATCCCGCACTTCTCTCCAATTTCCAGTAGTGACTGTTACCTTCCCCATCAGTCCAAGCGCATAATAGAGCAAAGGTGGCGGCTTCGGCCGCAGCTACTCAGCGCCTCCTGGCGTAAGCTCCTCACCATTACCATTACTACTACCACCATTGAAACAACACCAACACCACCAAGGTCAGTAGTCACCCGCCATCACGTTCATCATCACCACGTCACTATCATCGTCTGTAAAAACATCACCCACTATCACCGTTTGGGAATATCAAAACCACTTTAGTCACTGTCCTTGTCCTTGTTAGCACTATCACCAGAACCACTATAACCACCACCACCCCATGCTAACTGCGCATCTATCACCGACACTACCAGCACCACCGACACCACCAACGCCATCGACACCAGCACCCCCTA
>NC_134781.1:20192102-20217102 GCF_046742065.1 Oratosquilla oratoria | reverse complement strand
AAATTGCATGTCTCAAGGAACCCCTGCGCAAAAAAACAAAACAAAAACACATATACCATATCCTTCTCATTTTATTTTCATCGTAATAATAGGTTAGATAGGATGTCTATATTACATTATTACAATAACCAAGAATATGTCGTGCTTGTTTAATTATATTACGTATATGAAATTATCTAAAAAATCAAAAGTGCATTAGCTTATCTCACTTGTTCTCGCGGAACCCTTAGGGACCTTTTGCGGAACCTTAGGGTTTCGGGGAACCCTGGTTGAGAAACGCTACCTTAGACCAATCCTTTACCTACCATCCACATATAGAAGCACTCCGAGGAATACTATCTGACTGTCATTACTATCAAAATAAGCTAACACTAAATGGGGTGTAGACCCTGAGACCTTATGCTTTAACTCTGTGCTATCCCACAGTAAAATACTGTGCTCCCCTCTGGTGTAGATCTACTCGTTCTAGGATAGATAGATCCCCCATACTCAACAAAGCCTCCCGCATTATAACGGAGACTTTCGCCCTTTTCCAACAAAGTACCTATACACAGGCTCTCTAGTTTCTCTCCACAAGCGATACGAAGAGACGCAATGAAATTGAGAAAAGAAAACGAGAAAACGACCCGCTGCACCCACTCTACGCCCATAGGCTAGCCCCGGCGCGCCTAAAGTCCAGGAAAAGTTGTTTAAGATCCATAAACTTGCCAGTCAACATAACTCCCAGGAAATTCGGAATAAGCCAATGGAAAGAGATGGAACAGGCAACCATACAGCACCCAAGTATCTCCAAACCCCGATAAAAAATGCTTAAAGGAACTACGATGCAAAGAAGGGGATGATGTGCGATGAATCAGGCAAGAACTGGAGTCGGTTAAACCAAAACCAAAACCAAAACTTGGTCAAATGGAGACTTGCCATGACCACAGCCCGTGAATGCGGACCATATTTTGACAATCTGCAGGCCGGTACACACAACACCCGCGGACCTTTTTCTGGTCAGCGACAGAGCAAAGGCATGGCTGTTTCTCTGGCGTGACACGATGACGACGACGACGACACGACACAGAAAGAAACGTGTAAGGCCTCGCTGACACGGGGGTTAGTTTAGTAGCCGCTAGTGCTAGTTGCAAGTTAACTTACCTAAGGGCAAGCAAGTGTTCACACTAGGATACGTTGGAGGCAAGTTTACTTACTTTCTGTTCACACTGGGCAAGTAGAGGGATAGTTGAGAAGTCACTAACACTAGCGGCTACTAAACTAGGCCCGTGTCAACAACGAGACTTAAGAAGATTAGAATATTAAAAGTAGTAACTAAAATGATCCTAAGTCTAGCTGATAAAAGTATACGAGGAGAGACTCAAAACAGTGAGACTACTTACATTGGAGTAGTGAAGAAAGAGGGGTGTGTGTTACGATGTATAATATTTATAGCAGAAAAAATATAGACAAATGGATAGAAGATCTCCTGGTGTGGGGTGAAAGAACTAGAGGTCATAGCAAAACAAGTAAATCAAACAAATATATAAAATTAATAAATGGATCAAATGGTGCTTAATAGATGTTAGGAACCACATCTTTACTCAGCGATGAGTCAGTAAGTGGAATAAAGTAGAACAATGTATAATGCAGACCAACAAAGTAAATACAGTTAGGGAAGCGCGCGCGCCCACACACACACACACACACACACACACACACACACACACACACACACACACACACACACACACACACACACACACACACACACACAACACATACACATTTTTAAGTCGCCATCCTTCCTCTTGTTTATTTTTTCATCTCTATCTCTGTTAAATTTTTTAAATATTTTCCGTCCGAGATAAGCAAGACCAGAACTATTTTTATTGAATACAGTAGATGCGTTTTCTTTGTTTTTTCCTCCTCCCCTTTCTTCATTTACTATTTCTAATTTCTCTTTTCCACATCCGTTCGTCCTCCTCGTCGCCCCTTGTATGAAACTTTCAAACAAGATTATTTACATTCTATATATTCATTATTTTTTCAGCCCGCCACTACTTTCTTCTTTCCCAGTCACAACGCTACCACAATTTCTATTTTTTTCTCTACATTTTCTATAAAACCTTCCCGTTTTTTTGAGTACTTACTCCATTCCTTCAAAATAATTCCCTCCATTTTTCTTTACGACCTATTTTCCAACTTCCTAACTTTGTTTATCCTTTCAGCAATATCTTCCTTGCTTCCCTTGTGCAGTCCGTGTTCCCTATAATTTTCGATTTGCCCCTTACTGGTGCATTGGTCCTGTACTCAGTCCAGTTTTTTTTAAGAACCTCTGCCTAGAGTAAGTTCTCTTCCCCAGGTCCTTTGTACACAGAGGTCTTAGAGCGCTTTCGATCCTTTTTGTCTACTGTCCCAGACTTGTTTATATACATATAAATATATATGTATGTATATGATATATATATATACATATATATATATATATATATATACATATATATATATACATATATATATATATATATAAATATATATATATACATATATATATATATATATATATATATATATATTATTTTTCTTTTTCAAGTGAACGTTTCACCCATTGCCAGGGGACAGGACAAACACCTGCACCATTCAGCCTTCATTGTCCTTCATTTTTTTTTTTTTTTTATATATCTTGTGTCCAATGTATCATTTTTCTGTTTTCAGGTTCCACAGTTGTACCTACTCTCGCATGTCACCCGCCTACACCACTTCGACTTTTTCTTCCCCCACCATTTCCGCTCTATTTTCCTGAACATACTAAGATTTATCATCTAACTGTAGTTTCGTAGTGTTGATTCACACGTTCTAGAAGTCCCCTTCCTACGCTATTTCTCGTCTAACATATACTAGTCTTAAAGTTTGGTGTGTGTGTGTGACTTGTGTTTCTCGCAATCGGAACGGTTATGTTTTCCTTCTTTCGTTTATGATGATGAAGAGCTCTATCCAGTCTCGCTTGGCATTCGTCAACCATCTTATCTGACACTGAATTTCTTCGCTTTTATTATGGGCTTACCTAGATTTTTTTTATTATTTTTTTTTATTTTTTTTTTTTACCCATCTTTAATATCTTCATCGTTGATCAATCATGTTGTTGTTGTTATTATTATTATTATTATTTATTTTTTATTGTTTTATTTTATTTTATTTATTTTTTGTCATTCTTATGCAGCTTACATTGTCTCTGTAGAAGCTAGTATTGATGGAACTCTGCTCTGTACTGCTCGGCAAGCGGGCAGGCTGGGCCCGTAGCTTGTGATTGGCAGTTCGTTGGTGGCCAAATCGTAGGCGTGCTGGTACCACACTCGCATAGTTGTGGGTTCGATTCCCGCACTATTCACCGATTCCCGGCTCTGACTGTTACCTAAACTGTCCCCGAAACGCATAGGACAAAGGTGACGGCTTCGGCCGCAGGTACTCGGCACCACCTTGGGTAGGCTTTTGACTATCTTCTGAGCACGGGTTCATAACCCGTTGACTGCACCTATAATAAAATATGGCAAGATTGACAACGAATAGATTAATCCACTGAACTAAGTTAACAGGCGGGATGGGTAGTTCCCCCCCCAACCCTGAGATGAATGAAATCACTTGGCGGCAGCCAGAATAAAAGAAGGAAAAATGCCACCCAGGAGTGGGTAGTTAGCCCCCCTTCGCATAGGAATGTCTGGCTTGTGTACACGAATAAAATCGCCTGGCGTGACCCAGAACAAACGAGCGCTTCCCGGTTGTTTGACCAAGACGGCTCAAGCACGAGGTTTGCAAACAAGGATAGAAACGCTGGTAAGCTACGGTCCATAAGAGCAACAGCATAACTCCGTTTGGTGCCTTTCTTTGGGGAAGGGAACCTTGTGGTGCTCGCCTGAATGAAGTCGACGCCTCCAAAGGTACCTATGGAACTTCCTTCGGATGTGCATTGTAACTCGGTTTGACCCTTTCACCTCGAATTCTTCTTAAGTCTTGGCAGTCTTCAATCCCAACGATTTTATTCGGCTCGGGAACGCCTCCGGACAGTAGAAGGGTTGAAGGAATTCTCAGGACTTTCTTAAAAAAAAAAAAAAAAAAAAAAAAGAGAGAGAGAGAGAGAGAGAAGTAGGGTCACGTGATCTCTTATCTTAATAAAATCACCTGGCGACAGGCGTGAAAATTATATAAAATTCCCCGTTCTTCGTCATAAAGTCGGGGATCGCTAGCGAGGGAGGTTTCTTTATGATGAATAAAATCGTCTGGAGTTATACAGAATGGAATGTTTGAAGTCTTTTCTGGGGTCTGAAAGAGGCGGATCTCTCACTCATCGAGGAAGCGCCATCATGATGAATAATATCGTCTGGCGACACGAAAAATTAAAGGAAAAGTGCCACCCGGTACGGAAGGGGGAATGACCACTCTCAATGAGGTGCCTCAAGAATTACTGCAAACCATCTAGATTAGATTGTTCTTTGAATTGGAATTCCGTACGCTTAGAAAAATTCTATGAACAAAGGAAAATTAGATGGGAAAATTGCTCAGCATTTCGATAGCAAAATTCAGGAATTATCCTTTATCTCTCAATTAAAAAAAATTCATGTAAACATTGAAGAAATCCTTTTCTTTGAAGTAATCGTCATTAGTCTCCTTGCATCAGCACATGATGTTGAGCTGGTATGTTCTATCATGTTTTATTTTTTTTATCTATATTTTTATTTTATTTCACTTGATCTTATTTTAATTTTTAGGTTGCCTTCCGTGGGTAATGTTTTCATACATTTTCTTTGAAACATGGATAAAAACAAGACGGCTGATCACATTGCATGCTTGTCTACTTAAAGTTGATGATGCATGTGGTTTACTACAATCCTATCCCTCGTCTTTCTTATATTCCTTGTTCATTTCTGATCTCGCTCGACTAAGTCTTGCGGGTTGTCTGCTTCACAACGAAATTGTCCTCCCCCCTCACACTCATCACATTCTTGCTTTTGACCTTCCTTTTGACCAGGGAGCGCCACGGAAATGAATGAAATAGTCTGGTCGCAGCCCAGGATATAGAAGGTACCACTCATGACGTCATGGATTGAGATACGATATAACAAAGGGATTACAAAGGGATTACAAAGGAGGAGGATGCCGACACGAGACCTTTTGGTCCATAACTAGGTCGGATGCGAAAAAAAGATAATAATGATAAATGAATAAAGATAATGATACAAATAATAAATAGGTAAAGTTAAATAATAAACACAGGTAAATAGTAAATAATGATAAATGGACGGATAGATAATAATAAATATTAATCAAATAAATAATGATAAACAAACAGACCTCTTCCTATGGAACAGTGGCTATTGAACTTTTTCGGCTGCGACCCAAAGTCCTGTCCAGATCAATCATGTCGACCCTTACCTTCATAAACATTTTTATTTAAATGATAAAAAACTTGAGCTTTTTATCTTTTGCTTAACCTTAGATAATAATGACTTAGGGATTCCACGATCGGGATTAATACTTAAATAATATTTGGAATAGGAATATTGGGAAAATAGTAAGTCCACAATTCCCCGGTGACCCATTCAAATGGTTTGGTGACCCAGCTTTGGGTCGCGATTCAAGGGTTAAGAACCACTGACGGCCGCTGGAATAAAAGAAGTATCATCCAGGACGGAAGTCAAGGTGAGGCTTGTTGTTTGTCTGCATTGTTACCTAGTGTATAGAGTTGGTGTGTTTTTATATCTTAAGGAAAAGAAACTATGTCGTTCACTGAGATAGGAGTGCCGGAGTTCAGTCGCCATTTTGGAACTGAGGGTAACAAAGGATTACAAAGGCGGAGCATGCCAACAGGAGACCTTTTGGTCCTTATCTAGGTCGGATGCGAAAAAATAATCATAGTAATAATAAATGAATAAATAAAACTATAATAATGTAAATAACAAATAAAATACATAAATGCATTGGTATAGTTAAATAATAAACAGGTAAATAGGAAATAATAATAAATTGACAGATAACTAATAATAAATGAGAATCAAACAGACAAACGATGACAAAACAAAAACAAATAATATAAAATAAATGATAATCATTTGTTCTTCTTTAGATTTTATTTTTGTGTCTTGCTGCACTGCTTCAGATCCAGGCAGTGGGCGATGGGCAGGGATGGCCCTTCTCCTACAAGGAACTCGTATAGTTACTGCTGGAAATCGGAAAGGAGTGTTGAACTCGAACCCACAACTAAGCGAATGCCAGACCAGCACGCTTCTGATTGACACCAGCAGATTCCAATTATTTCAACATTTTGACAAAACCGTTTTAACTCCCTCAAAGTTCATATGCACTTTGAACCATCTGATACTTTATGAGGCCGGATTAAACTAGCTGGTTGAGGTACAAAGGTTGTGTTGTCCCTCAGAAATGGGCCGACGGTTCTGCAGGGGACCCTTGAGGATAAGCACAAAAACAACCCACAACCCATTGTGATGACCAATAATTAATCTTGGTGAACGTCTTTAACCCACTTCAATGCTTCAAGCTCAAGGTAAATCATTTCAACAACTGTCAGCACAGTATGTGCGCTGGTGGCGCGCTGGTCTTTCACTCGCTTAGTTGTGAGTTCGAATCCCGCACTCCTCTTCGATTCCCAACAGAGATTGTTACTTGCCCCCGACAGTCCTTCCAGCGCGTAGGGCAAAGGTGACGGCTTCGGCCGGAGTTACTCAGCGCCTCCTGGCGTGCATTCCTTATCTTTACCTTCTTAGCATGGCGTAGTTTTGAAGAGATGGTATTAGTTTGTTCTTGCAACAGCTTGAAGGCCTGGAGACGCTGCATCGGGTTCGTGGCGGGTGGTTGGGTGCATTTGGGCATTTGGCCAGCAATACTTGAAACTTCGGGGCTGTCCCAGACGACGGGCTGTTGAAACTCGTCTGGATTTTCTGCACGTTGGTATCACTGTAATGTTTGCCCAACTCACTAAAGAAATGTTTCCCCTTGAATAAAATCGTATGATGAAGGGCATAATAATTGTATTACTACTACTACAACTACTACTGCTACTACTACTACTGCTACTACTACTGCTACTACTGCTACTACTACTGCTACTACTACTACTACTACTACTACTACTACTACTACACTGTAGTAAGTTAATGGATTACTTAACCAGGTTTTTTTTTCCTAATGAGGGTTACCCTCTGATGAATTAAAGCGGACATGTCGAGTAAATTAATTGAAAGGACTTGTGAAAAGGCTTTGATGAACATTGTCTTGTTGTTGTTACTTTCATTATCATCATTATTATCGAGATTTTTATTAACATTAATATGAATATATATATATATATATATATATATATATATATGTGTGTGTGTGTGTGTGTGTGTGTGTGTGTGTAATAAAACCACTTGGAAAATAAAATGAAAGGGGGTTTTATTACACATTTTGTGAATCACGTGTTTTTGTGATTTATTCGCATATATAATATATATACAGTACGTGTGTATATATATGTACAGTACTTGTATATATACACTTTTTATTTTTGTTCTTGGTGTGTTGTATGGTCTGCTTCTTGAATCTGCAGCCGGCAAACCTTGTTACATAACTTCAAGGACAAGAAGAGGAGGTCCTCTTTAAAGGTGGGCCCCTTCTTTGGGCTACCCAGCCACCTGATTGGCGTGGGATCTGTACGTCTTGTCAACACTACCACTTATGTAAGTGGTGTCACAAATGAATTGCACAAATCTTTTAATTACAAAAGCTGAAGGAACTACCGTCCCTGTTGCAACATCAAGAGTGCTACATTCTGCCTTTTCCAAAACCCCGAGTTGCCCCATTCTGCCTTTTCCAAAACCCCGAGTTGCCCCATTCTGCTTTTTCCAAGACCCGAAGTGCCCCATTCTGCCTTTTCCAAAACCCCAAGGTGCCCCATTCTGCCTTTTCCAAACCCCGAAGTGCCCCATTCTGCCTTTTCCAAAACCCGAAGTGCCCCATTCTGCCTTTTCCAGAACCCGAAGTGCCCCATTCTGCCTTTTCCAAAACCTGAAGTGCGCCATTCTGTGTCATCCAAAAACCCGAAGTGCCACATTCTGCCTTTTCCAAAACTCCGAAGTGCCACATTCTGCCTTTTTGCAAAATCCCCAAGTGCCACAATGATCGAATAGAATCATTTGGCAGCACCCTGTACTGAAGATCATAATCTAAGTCAGTCCTGACCCATTCACTTCTGAAACGAGGTGGTGAAGAAAGCCGCCTGACGGAGTCCAGAATAAAAGTAAAAGCGTTACCCGTTAGATTTACCCAGAACAAATGACAGTCCGTCCAAGCGTAGTGAAACTATTTGACCAGTCTTAAAGGTTGTGTAAATAGGTATAACTGCCAAGTAATGTCGTAACACATTTGTATAAATACACTAAAAACCCACTGTTGATTGGATTAAGAAAAGAAAGGAAATAACGATTTACGTATATTTTGATCACTGGCTGTGATCCTCTTCAGCGGAATGCGTATTACGTTGAAGAGGACCACAGCCAGTGATCGAAATATACGGAAATCATTATTTCCTTTTCTTAATCCAATCAACAGTGGGTTTTTAGTATAAATAGGTATAACGTTACAACGAGTTACAATTATAAAGCACGACAACGTTTTGATATATAACGAGGTTTATAAAAAATAAAGAAATAAAAACAATGAATGTAAGCGAATAAAAAGCGTAAGTATTACCCAAATGAATTCTAAAACTTCAAACTATTTTATGCTAGACTTCGAGTTATATTTTGAAAACTTTGATCTGCATTGATAAACCCAGATGACTAGGAGTTGAATGTTTATCGTACACTAAATCTTGTGATTTGTTGAGATTTCTAGTTTGACTAGTATCTAGATAATGACCCCAAATATTCTTTGTTCGGGGTTAGTTTCTAACTGGATTTGCCAACCAGCTCACCGAGGTCACATGGAAAAGATGTCTGAAATTAAGATATATTCTATCTTCATTGATTAGAAATACATTGTTAACTAAACGGAGATATCGCCTAGCACACTCTGAGTAAGGTGCACTGTTAACAGAGAGAGACAAAGGAGAGAAACTGAGAAACAGAGAGAGAAACTGAGAAATAGAAACTGAGAAACGGAAAGAAATAGAGTGAGGGAGGAGGAAATAGAGAGGGAAATAAATAAAGAGGGAAATAAATAAAGAGGAAAAGAAATAGAGAGGGAAAGAAATAGAAATAGGAAAGAAATAGAGGGAAAGAAATAGGGAGGGAAAGAAATAGAGAGGGAAAGAAATAGAGGTGGTGTTATAGGAAGCGTGCTGGTCTCGAGTTCACTTAGTTGTGGGGTTCGAATCCCGCACTTCTATTCCCAGCAGTGACTGTTACCTGCCCAGAACAATCCCTAAAGCGTATATTAGGGCAAAGGTGACGGCTTCGGCTGCCGTTACTCAGCGCCTCCTGGCGTAAGTTCCTTCTACTTATAACCCATTGGCGACAAAGAGGATGCCAAGGGAGTGAATACATAGACCTGCTTGGCGCCAAAGGTTTAGGGAAAGTGGCAGCTGATAAAGAAAGAAATACTTATGATACTGTAATAGCGGCCATTAAGAAGTCTTCTTTATATCGTTGATTAATTAATTAATTCTCTTAATTTGTTTATTCGTATATGTGTTCACTTTCTTGGTTCAATATTTACTGTATTTATTAATTTATGTATTATATTTTTTTTTCTTAAATGTATTGAAGCCCCTAACAGAGGACCATGAAGCGTAGAATTTATTTATTTATTTTTTTTTTTTTCTTATAACATTAAATTTATAACATTAAATTCCATTGAGAGGAGAGTTGGCAACGTTGTACCAAATCATTCATACATATTGGCATAAAACGTCTTATTCCAACGCAGGAGATCCGTACAGTAGTTTTTACTATTCTAGTGTCATAAATCTAGTGAAAACAAATTTAGGAAATGTATTGATAAGATAAGCAATTGGTTAAAAATTGTTATTAACATGATCCATAATTCACTTTAATTAGGTTCTGCCGTTCGTCTTGTAAAATAGATGTCTTGCATGTTTGTAAATCAGGAAAATACTCGCCAATTACTCAACATTTTCGGAAAATTTAAGGCTTCGCTCGTATTTGTAAAACAAAACATAAATGATGTTGACCGATAAGCAAGCAGATGCCATATTTAGTATTACATCGAACATGGGGCTTCCTAATGAAATCACTTATTGTTGAAAATTGTTTTATTTTTACTATTATTATTTTTTATTTATTCATTTATTATTTATTAATTATTATTATCATTATTAATATTATTATTATTATTATTTTTCTTTTTTCTTTTTTCTTTTATTTTATTTTATTTATTTATTTGTTTATTTTTTTCTGAGTGTTTGCGACGGCCATCTTGAACTCCGCAGTGTGGTAGTGTCCAGTTGGGGAACGTCAATTGGCAAAGAAAAGAAATGGAATCGTGTAAAAAAAAAAAAAAAAAAAAAAAAAATGAAACCGGTTGGACAACTTTTACTCAGAAATGCCCAAAGATGTATGATTTTCTGAAATTTCAAACTAGTTAGTTTTTATGTCAATACACGCACTCTGTTACTCTCTGAGAATGTTAAATAGACAGACGTTTTCTCTCAGAGTCCAAGACAAGATTGTGGAGTTGTGTAATTATTAGCACAAGAGCGGAAACCTTAACTCAAAAGCCTTCAGCATTAACATGTTGTCCTTCAGCAATATTCTGTACATAAAAAAAAAGAATAAATCATTGGAAATAACCATAGTTAAACATCGTTCAGGTAACCAAAGGAGGCCTAGGCTTGAATTTATTATTTGTAATATAAGTTATTTTTTTATTTTTACTCTATATTTTTTAAACTAATATATTATTTTATCTTTCTGAAAAAAACCCTTCCGAACCGAACTTTTTTTTTATTTTATTTTTTTTCTACCACCAGAATATTTTCTATATCTTCGAGGCATCTCTGTTGATGGAGAAAGGGATACAGCATGTTACAATTAATTAAATAAAAAATGTATTTAGGCAAAGACACTTATATCACAAATCCGTTTTTGTATGTCAGTGTATCGCTTTGCATGGAAATTCGAGTGTAGGCTTTCAAAAAAAAAAAAAAAATAATGTCATTCCCTTCTCCAAAACCTATGCTTTGCACTTATGGATTCTCTCTCTCTCTCTCTCTCTCCTCTCTCTCTCTCTCTCTCCTCTCTCTCTCTCTCTCTCTCTCTCTCTCCTCTCTCTCTCTCTCTCTCTCCTCTCTCTCTCCTCTCTCTCTCCTCTCTCTCTCTCTCTCTCTCTCCTCTCTCTCTCTCTCTCTCTCTCTCTCTCTCTCTCTCTCTCTCTCTCTCTCTCTCTCACCGTTCCCTCTCCCGGATGACTTAACCATCATACAATATGCGTAACTCGTTTTTGAAAGTGAATTATTGTCAAAGACGGTACATTTCTGTTCATGTACCTATTATATTAGTTTCAGAGGGGAGAAATTATGTCGGTATTTTTTTTTCTTTGTACAACGAGAAGATATTTCACATACACTCTTGTCCATGCATTGTTTCTATATCGTCGCCGGGAATTCATCATCGTTTCCATCCTCGAGAACAACATTACTCCCTAGTGCTTTGTTTAGAGTGTAGTCGGCTGTATGGTGACCTTGGCTACATGGCTGTATACACTGGGGCCGTGGCTATCGTTGGTTACCGATGCGAAAGGGCTGCGATTTCGTAGGTCTGCACTTGCGCAGACTCCCGCGGGAGGAACCTTCTTGTAAAGTGGATGGACATCTACTTCGATCGTCGGACGGATTTCGGTCGCTTTTCGTTCTACGGAAATCGTGGATATTAACAAGATCTGGGTAATGGTACATGAGCATAACTGATGAAGAATAAGGTTGTAGTTTATTTGGAAATTGTTTTGAATAAACCTTTGTTGTCTAGTGCAGCGTTTCTCAACCTTTGTATAACCTTTAAAATAAATTTCATGTCTCAAGGAACCCCTGCGCAAAAAAAAAAAAAAAAAAATAACATATACCATATCTTTCTCATTTTATTTTCATCGTAATAATAGGTTAGATAGGATGATGTCTATATTACATTATTACAATAACCAAGAACTTGTCGTGCGTGTTCAGTTATATTACGTATATGAAATTAACTAAAAAATAAAAAGTGCATTAGCTTATCTCACTTGTTCTTGCGGAACCCTTAGGGACCTTTTGCGGAACCTTCGGGTTCCGGGGAACCCTGGCTCAGAAACGCTGGTCTAGTGGGATGAATTTGGTGTCATGTGTTTTTATTGTTTAGATACAAATCTAGGCCATGAATGGTTAAAGACAAACACATGAATTAAGCTGGAAGTTGAGGAAGGAAGTATTAATGGGAAATGTTTTAACTTGAGCTTTGTGGACGACTTTCCCATATCAGTGGTAACAGAAGACTTGCAATGTATGTTGAGTGATCTCAACAAGAAAGTCTGAAAGTTAGTTGAATAAGAATAAAACCAAAGTAATATTTAACTTGAAAGTTTAAACAAAAGCTACTATATTCTATGGTGAGAATCTTGATGTTGAAAAATATGATGATTTAGGTCTGACTCGGATCATGAAAAAAATAAATGCCAATGGGTTAGAGAATGATTAATGTAAGAACATCATAAGGTAAAGTTTACAGTCGGTGTATAACCCCATCTATGATCAACAGAAGTGAAAATTGGGAATTGGTTAAGAGGAAATGGAATTGGACAGAGAATAGAGTTAGAGAGGATGATGGGCGATAGAACAAGTGTGTTACTGACTGGAAGCCGCGAGATAGGAAGCGTGGAAGGGGGAAGGCGAAGAAAAGGTGAAGAGACGAGATGAAAGTGTTTAGGAGTGATTTGGAAGAGATTAGCAGATTCGTGAGGTTCGTCGAAGAGGTTAGAAGAGACATTTCTCAGCAGTAGACTGAATGATTGATTGATTGGTATGCATGCACGCGTTCGTACTTTCACACACAGGCAGACAGGCACGCGCGCACACACACACACACACACACACACACACACACACACACACACACACACACACACACACACACACACGTTTATACATACGTACATATATACACACATACATATGTGCATACATACTGAACATACGTACATACATACGTGCATACATACTGAACATACGTACATACATACGTGCATACATACTGAACATACGTGCATACATGCATGCATACGTGTGCATACATATGTGCATACATACTGAACATACGTACATACATAGTCCATACATACTGATCATACGTGCGTGCATGCATGCATACGTGTGCATACATACTCGTACATGCATACATACATATGTGCATACATACACAAGTGCATACATGCGATATACATGCATGCATACATACATACGTGCATACATATGTACATTAGTACATAAATGCCTACATATATATGTACATTAGTACATACGTATTGTGCGAATGTACATACATATACGTGCATACACATACATATAGACATACGTACATACATACGTGCATACGTATGTACCGCACGTACATATACACATACGTACATATCTATAGACATACGTACATACAATAAACATACATGCATATGTATGTACCGCACGTACATACATTCATACACACACACACACATACATATATACGTCCGTACATTGGTACATAATATATATGCACACACTGTACGTACTTACATATACACATAGTTTACGCACGCACGAATGTACATTCGAACATTCGTACATTTGTAAAATACACATACATGTCATATGTTTACGTTTACATATAAGGGCAAGCAACAAGCGGAGGGTAAGCCAAGCCAATCCAAGCCAAGCCAAGCCAAGCCAAGCTAAGCGAAGCCAAGCGAAGCCAAGCGAAGCGAAGCAAGGCCGAGCCCGAGCCGAGTCCGCAAGCCTAGCTGTCCTGCCCGGCCGGCTGCTGCCCTGTCCTGCGCCGGGCAAGTAACGATTGTCCCACCCGATGAGAAATGATGCCCGCAAGTCTAGAAAAACTCGCTGGTCACGACCTCATTCGAAGGCCTCCTCCTCCTCCTCCTCCTCCTCTTCCACCTCCTCATCTCCTCCTCCTCCTCCTCCTCCTCCTCCTCCTCCTCCTCCTCGCCGATGATATCTCTTCATCCTGAGGTCGAGGAGGGGCCACGAGCTACAAAACAATACTTCGGGAACAACACCGGGCGGAGAAAAGGGTGAAGTATTTATCAAGAACAGTACCTCTTAGAGGCAGATTTGCTGTTGGGCAAAGCCGCCCATTATTAAGCTCGGGTCGTTGGAAAGAAAAATCGGTGCTGACCATGTGAAGTGTATTATAGTCGGCGCGCACATGCCCGACAGGTCGCCAGATGGTGGTGGTGGTGGTGGTGGATGTGGTGGTGGTGGTGGTGGGGAATGTATTGGTGGTTGTGGATGTGGGGGTGGTGGTAGTGGCAAATGTGGGGCTGTACGTGGAAGTGAATGTGGGGCTGTATGTGGAGGTGATGTTGTATGCGGAGGTGATGGATGTGAAGGTAGTGGTGGTGAACGTAGTATTGGCAGTGTGGTCTTGGTGGTGGGAGTGGTGGTTTTGGTTGTGGGGAAGGTAATGGTGGTGGTTGTGGGGGAGGTGATGGTGGTGGTTGTGGGGAAGGTGGTGGTGGTGGTTGTGGGTGAGGTTGTGGTGGTGGTTGTGGGTGAGGTTGTGGTAGTGGTAGAGAGGGAGGTGGTGGTGGTTGTGGGGGAGGTGGTGGTGGTAGAGGGGGAGGTGGTGGTGGTGGTAGAGGGGGAGGTGGTGGCGGTGGTGGGGGAGGTGGTGGTGGTGGTGGTTGTGGGGGAGGTGGTGGTGGTGGTTGTGGGGGAGGTGGTGGTGGTGGTTGTGGGGGAGGTGGTGGTGGTGGTTGTGGGGGAGGTGGTGGTGGTGGTGGTGGGTGGTGGTGGTTGTGGGGGAGGTGGTGGTGGTGGTTGTGGGGGAGGTGGTGGTGGTGGTGGTTGTGGGGGAGGTGGTGGTGGTTGTGGGGGAGGTGGTGGTGGTTGTGGTTGTGGGGGAGGTGGTGGTGGTTGTGGGGGAGGTGGTGGGGGTGGGGGGTGGGTGGGGGGTGGTTGGGGGTGGTGGTGGTTGTGGGGGGTGGTGTGGTGGTTGTGGGGGAGGTGGTGGTGGTGGTTGTGGGGGAAGTGGTGGTGGTGGTAGATGGGGAGGTGGTGGTGGTGGGGGGAGGTGGTGGTGGGGGGGGGGGGGGGTGTGGGAGGTGGTGGTGGTGTGGGGTGGTGGTGTGGTGTGGTGTGTGGGGGTGGGGGGTTGTGGGGGGTGGGGGGTGTGGGGGGGGGTGGTTGTGGGGGTGTGGTGGTGGGGTGGGGGGGGGGGGTGGGGGGGTGGTGGGGGTGGGGGAGGTGGGGGGTGGGGGGAGGGTGGTGGTGGGGGTGGGTGGGGGTTGGTGGGGGGGGGGTGGGTGGTGGTGGGGGGGGTGGTGTGGGTGGGGTGGTGGTGGGTTGGGGGGGTGGTGGTGGGGGTGTGGATGGGGTGTGGATGTGGTGATGGTGAGGTAGATGGGGTGTAATGGTGGGGTGGGGTGGAGGGGTGGGTGGGTGTTGGTGGGGTGGTAGTGGTGGTGGTGGTGGGGTGGTGGTGTGGGGGTGGTAGTGGGTGGTGGGTGGTGTGGGGGGGGGGTGGTTGGTAGTGGTGGTAGTGCAGGTGGTTGAATTGGTCGTGGCGGTAGAGGTATTGGAGGTGGTGGTGGTAGTGGTGCTGGAGGAGTTGAATGTGGTAGTGATAGTGGTGGAGATGATAGTGGTAGTAGAGCTGGTAGTAGCGGAGGTTTAGGTGGTAGTGGTGGTGGTAGTGGTATTAGAGCTGATGGAGGTGGTGATAAGTGGTGTAGATGGTGATGTCAGTGGTGCAAGCGGTGATGGTAGTGTTGGAGGTGGCGATAGTAGTGATGAAGGTGGTGATGGTAGAGATGGGTGTGGTAGTGGTGGAGTTAGTGGTAGTAGTGGTGGAGGTTGTGATAGTAGTAGTGGTGGTGATAATAGTGGTGGTGAGGATAGTAGTGGTGGAGATGGGGATAGTGGAGAAGGGGATAGTGGTGGAGGTGGGGATAGTAGTGATGGAGGTTGTGATGGTAGAGGTGGGGGTGGTAGTGGTGGAGTTAGTGATAGTAGTGGTAGAGGTTGTGATAGTAGTAGTGGTGGATATGGGGATAGTAGTGGTGGATATGGGGATAGTAGTGGTGGATGTGGGGATAGTAGTGGTGGAGGTGGGGATAGTAGTGGTGGAGGTGGGGATAATGATGGAGGTGGTGACAGTAGTGGTGAAGGTGGGGATAGTAGTGGTGGAGGTGGGATAGTTATGGAGGTGGTGATAGTAGTGGAGGTGGTGATAGTAGTGGTGGAGGTGGAACTTGTGATGGTGATGGAGGTGGTGATGGTAGTGGTGATAGTAGTGGTGGAAGTAGTGATATAAGTGGTGGTGGTGATAGAAGTGGAGGTGGTGATAGTAGTGGCGGAGGTGGTGATAGTAGTGGTGGAGGTGGTGATAGTAGTGATGGTGGTGATAGTAGTGGTGGAAGTAGTGACAAGTGGCAGAGGTGGTGACAGAATTGGCAGAGGTGGTGATAGTAGTGATGGAGATGGGGCTTGTGATAGTGATGGAGGTGGAGCTTATGATAGTGATGAAGGTGGTGATAGTGGTGGTGGAGGTGTTTTTTTATTTGTATTGGTGTTGGTATTAGTAGTACTGGAGGTAGTGGTGGTGTTGGTGGTGGTAGTAGCGGTTTTGGCTGTAGTTGTGGTAGTAGTGGTGGTTGTGGTTGTAGTAGTGGTTGTGGTAGGGGTTGTGGCGGTGGTTGTGGTAGTGGGCAGTGGTTGTGGCTGTAGTAGAAGTTGTGGCGATGGTTGTGGTAGTAGTGGTGGTTGTGGTAGTAGTAGTGGATGTGGTGGTGGTTGTGGTAGTAGTGGTTGTAGCGGTGGTTGTAGTGCTGGTGTAGGTGAAGAGAAGGAGGAGAAGTTAGAGGAAGAGGAGGAGATGGAGAGGAGGAGGGGGAGGAGGAGGAGGAGAGGAAAAGAGAGAAAAGAGAGTAATAAAGATAAAAAGAACGTAACTTTTGGGACTGATGCAGGTGTTGGAATGGCCGATGTGCCGCACTGACTTGATCGCGGAGTCACACTTGATTTAATTTCTTCTGGTAGACGCCGATGGAAATCCAGTCGAGGGCCCCCGTCCAGGCTGGAATTGCGATGGCTGAAGACCCCGGTCTGGCCTGGAAGCTGCATGAAGTCCCCTGGCCATTACCATAAGAGGATCTCTTCATTCAGTTAATGTATCGAAGAGGTTCAGGTTCTGAACTTCAGGAGCAAGTTTAGAATTCGTCCACTGGATCTCGGTAAGACTGAAATCGTGTGGTCACCTGGAGATGCTTAGCGGGTGTTGTTTATCTATTTTATTTTACTTTGTGTGTGTGTGCGTGTGTGTGTGTGTAGTGTGTGTGTGTATGTGTTGTGTGAGTATGTGTTGTGTGTATGTGTTGTGTATGTATGTATTGTGTGAGTATGTGTTTTTGTGTGTGTGTGTGTGTGTGTGTGTGTATGGGTGTATGGGTGCGGGTGTGTAGCGGGGGACACAATCCATCCCCTTAATGTCTGTGATCATTTATGGACATAACCTGCAGCCTGCACACAGCCTACACTGCACCAGTATTCACCCTCTGCAGTCCGAGAACACAGTGATTACAAGCTAAATCTGCGGCTTGACACAACCCTCAACTCTTCCACTTCATGGGATCATAGGCAGCCAAAAATCATTACACACAAGACACATCACACAATCTCTAAATCTCCAACACATGTTCATTGCGTATTCGTAAGCGTGCTGGTCTCGTATTCGCTGAGGTATGGGTTCGAATCCCGTACCCCCCTCCGATTCTCACCGTTGATTGTTATCTACCTCAATAGTCCAAGCGCATAGGGCAAAGGTGACGGCTTCGGCCGTAGCTACTCAGCGCCTCCTGGCGTAGGCTCCTGACCACCAACCTCGTTAGGCTTAGACACGTAAAGGTGTCTTTTGACGAAGCTTTAGCGAGCTCGTACCTTTACGTTATACAGTCTACGACATCGCAAAAAAACCTGTTGACGTCGTAAGTCTGCGACTCGAAAGCAGGCGTCTTCAGTCGTTCCCTGTGAGACCTTTCACCTAATGAAGCTTACTAATTATTATTATTATTTACTTTATTATAGTTTTTATTTATTTGTTTATTTATTCATTTATCATTATTATATATATTTTTTCGCATCCGACCTTGATATGGACCAAAAGGTCTCCTGTCGGCATGCTCCGCCTTTGTAATCCTTTGTAATCCCTTTGAAAGAAGTTGTGCATTACCATCAATGACTGCAGCTTGTACATTATTATGACCTTTCCAATTGTTACTTTGCATTTGGACAAGTAGCTCCATGTAAGACAAAAATAAGATGGAGATACGAACTGCTGATTTTTCATTTACTTATTTATTTATATGGATATATCTATTCGTTTAGTTATCTATTCATTATTTATTTATCTATTCATTTATCTATTTATTATTCTTATGACGAAACGTCAGGAATTCATGGTCAAGTCCGAGGTTTGTTTATCATCATAGTCACATTTTTTGATTAGCTAGAGGTTGTCTTGCTCTATCGCTTTCACTTTGATATTTTACTGTGTGTATGTATATATATATATATATATATATATATATATATATATATATATATATATATATATATATATACACACGCACATGAGGCCGTTCTTGGAATCCCCAATAGAATTTTGTTTGGAACGGAGTACGTTTGTTTATACATATGAATGAAGGAGACTACAAGAGACCATAAGGCCTACACTAACCAGTTCCATATCCATTACCACCTGTCATCCCCAAGCATAAAGTTGTCCAACTTTTCCTTAAAACAACCGATAGTTTCAGCGCTCGCTACATGGTTAGTAAGTCTATTCCATTCGTTGACCACCCTATTAGTCGCATATACTGTCTTCTACCTGTATTGTCTGTACACAGCCCTGACTGCATGGGTATATGTCCTACAGTCCGTCTGTAAACATCTTCATCACGTCTGTAAATAGGCTGCACTACGCATATCGAAACTAAGAGTATTAAATGGGAATTTTTGTTGATAGGAGCGTGTTTCCGAAACCATGGCAAATCCGGATACTAGAAATGTTTTCTGATATTCTGGTCCATTGTGGATAAGCTTTCCTTCCAAATATCGGAGAATTTCAATTTTAGGAGATTTCTCAAGAGTGTACCAATGTCAAAGGAGCGAAATAATGTCAGCGTATCTGGAATGTACAATAACGTCAGCTTATCTTTGGTGATGTCATCAAATCTGAAGGTGTGTGTGTGTGTGACTTGAAGACGTCAAAGAATGATGTCAACAGAAAGCGTCGTTTATCAGCAACGTACATTGACGTCTTTCGTCATGACGTATACTTTTAACTTAATCCTACGATTGTTGAAGAACTTCATCTAAATAAAATCACCTAGAGGCAATCAGGATGAAATGTATGCGGTGCTCTGCAGTGGCAAGGTAAATCGAGATAATACGGCTGTCTTAGATGAATAAACTCATTTGGTAATAGAGACAGAATTTCGAAACTGACTAGAAAATATATATAAATAGATAAAAATACAAAATTTGAGCAAGTTGATAAATAAGTTGACAGGTGAATTGATAAACCCATAAATAAGGAAGATGAGATAAAGTGGTACCACCAGATAAAAAAAAAAAAAAAAAAAAAAAAAGTTAGACGAAATCGTTTGAGAACCGAAGTCACCCGCCCGCGGTTCGTGTAGCAACCGACTCAGCCGTCACAGTTTGTGGCAAAAGTGCGATTGTTGTTCATAGTGATATTGATTGCGCTGCTTGTCCTGGCCTTGCACTTACCGCAGTGTCGGCCGTTTCTTAAGCTTAGTTTAGTTTAAAGATATCGTTATGTATTCGTTTCAACCTTCCCTGGCTGTGACGGTGATCATGCTGCCAGTCTACCATACTGACCGTCTTGCTAATAACAGCATTTATTTGTAATGATCCTTATTATAATGTACGATAAAGGAGCTTGCAAGATCCTGAATTGTTAATGTCGTCGTTGTTAACCTCAACCACATGTTCAGTAGCTTGAAAGATTTATTTCAGGAAAATATGAATATGATATTGTATCCAGAAAAAACTCTCGTAGTGAAAGAGCTAAAACTACTGTATCGTGATTAATTAGGTTTGTCAGTAATATTATGAAATACAACATTCAGCGTGTTTTATGCGATATAGCTAGTTTTGAATTATTATTATTATTATTATTGTTATTATTTTTGTTGTTGTTATTGGGGCTTGTTTTCATGGCATTTCGCAAATCGTGATTTTTTTTCAGGTTATACTTGAATACCATTTCACGTGTGCCTTTGTCGTCATCTTTATCGTTTTCGTCTGTTGATTACGGTGTCGTCGTCGTCGTCGTCGTCGCATGTCTTGTTTCTTCTTCGTTTGTTGCGTTGTTGTTCGTCGATGTCAGTGTCCACCAGTGTATTTTTATTTTTTATGTCGTCCTTGTTGTAACTAATACGGTCAGTCCTCTGCCATCTTTGCATTTTCACATGAAATTTCCTTTTTTTTTCTTTTTTTTTCTTTTTTTTTTTTACATAATCATCCTACTACCATCACTGTCATTGTAATCATAAACTGTTATTAGTCAACATTTCACAATAAATTTCTTAAATATAAAATTTATCAGTATTTCTACATTGTTCATATATGGCTGGTATCGTAAATATACTTTTCATTGATGTTACAAGCCGATATTATTTCTAAACTGTCTGTTATGTTTCATATCCCTTTTAATATATGTATATATATATATATGTATATATATATATAAATACACACACACACACACACACATGTCATATAGTTATCACGCAGATTGGTATAGTAGGTGGGGACAGAAGGATGGTTAGTGAATGGTAGAATAAAGAGGTGAATGCTGCAATGGCGGAAAAGGTACAGGCATACATGGAAAGATTCCAAAGAAGACAGGAGGCGTGTGTTTAGAGTAAATAGGGTGAAGGCGAAGAGCAATGTAAAGAAGGCCAAAAGAGAGGGTGCGAGGTGGGGGTAGGCGTTTGTCTGAGATTTATGAAAGGAACGAGATATTTTGTTAGAGTGAAAGAGTTGAAAGAGGCGAATTGAGTAAAGAGAAAGTAATGTGAATAGATAGATAATTGAGAGAATATGAGCGGAGAATTGAAAGATGTTGAATGTAGAAGACAGGGAGGTGATGGGAGAAGGATTGATTAAGAATTTTAATTAATAATTAAGAGTGATTATGATGGATGAAGAGAATGCTAATACTAATACAAAAGAGGGTGTTTAAGTAGCACAGAGTGAAATACAAGCTGGAAAGGCACCTGGATTAGGTACCTGTCAGGTGGAATATCTGGCACAGGATATAGCAGTAATATTGAAGTGATAGGTGAGATTGTTCAATGTTTGCTTAAGGGAAGGTGTCCTGTTGGAATGGAATGCAAGTATAGTCCTGCTATACAAAGGGAAGGGAGACAAATATGAATGTAAGAGCAGCAGATTACGTCAAGAGCAATGCAGCGAGGCAAAGCTCTTACTAACAGGTGTCAAGATCCGGAGTTAGTTTACATGACCACTTTCGCTGTATGGCGATCTTTCTTCTCGTGCACTTTTTTCATTTCTTTCATCCATTTATTAATTAATTTATTTATTAATTACTTCACTTATTTGTATTCCTATTTCTCATAGCAATTTTTATTCCATCCAGTCAATTACTGACTTCATTTAATCTGCACTTCACTTCCACATTTACTCCATTCACTGCTACGTGCAACACCAGATAGTCTATCCTCCACTTCAAGTTCCCATCCTTCAGCTTACATACAATCGAATACCAACCTCACTCCTCGCATACCTCATCATTTCACTTTTGCCACCTATTCACTCGTACCATATTTTAGTCACAAAATCTTCATATCTGTCAGCAGCGACTTCAACCTCACAATCAGCCACCAAGCGCTGCATCATCCGCAAACAACAACTGGCTCGCTTGTTTTGTCCTTCACTCTCACCCACCAATTACAAAATTCTACCTAGTGATCATCCTTTGACTTACCATAAAACCCACCTCCATATGCACGTTGAGGCATCCATGGACCCACCAATCACAAACTTCTATCTATCGTTAATGCATTTACTTCCCTTAAAACTCCTATCCATGTACAACGTTGGGCATCTATGGAGACATCACACAACCCTGACACAGCCCAGCATTCAGCATTCGTGTGGAACCATTCACTCTCAATTTCTGACTCGTATGCATGCCTTACTACTCGCATAAATAAACATGTAACAGCCTATAAAAAAAACTTGTATTCCAGAATTATTTCTTTCATGGAATTTTCTTCAAATAATTATAATCACCCAGCAGTAGCTGTAATATATATATAGAGAGAAACGGTTGGCTCTATTTACGGCTTATATATATATATATATATATATATATATATATATATATATATATACATAAGGTCGTCGGCAGTAACCAGCGCTTCTATCCATGGGGACAACATTTCATTAAAGATGGCATAAGGGATATTTAAATAAGAAAGAAGAAAAGGGAGGTTAGAAGTTTGAAGTATTCAGCAACTTTTGAGTGAAGATTATGTTTCTGTACGAGTACAAAGTGTTTTGTTGTATTAGCATTACATTTTTTCATCACCTCTATTTCTGCACTACGTTTTATCTTGATTGTATCACATATCCATTACAATGCATTGAAACGTCGATACTTTCTACATTTTTTTTCAATATTGTATCACTTTTCTATTACAATTGAAACTGTACATCGGTATGCGTGTTTAAAAATGCTGTTGCAATTGTTTGAAATGATTTACAAGACAGATATGTACTTTGCGTGCGTGAGTGCGTGCGTGCGTGTATATTGACGTATAATGAGGAATAACCGGGACTGGCCTAGGATATGTTATTGATATTTCAAAGACATTTTGTTTACACAAAGACATTTTGTTTACACAAAATCACATACGTATACGGAAATACTGTATATTACTCAAAAAAGGAAATCGATATTTGCATCGTTGTTACTGTCACATGTATCCTCGAAGTACATGTATTACCTCCCCTTCTTTTTTTTTCCCTATTGGAAAATCTCCTCTTTTTATCGCTTTTTCATTAATACACGCGAATTGATCAGCTGAAAATTTGACGTTGGGCACCAGAGGGATGGCGGGTTATTATAGTTCTGTCGTCATTTCGCCCCTTGTTCCCGATGACGTCTCGAGAGCTGATGGCCGTTCTGGGCTTGATTGACACCACCGCAAGAAGCGGAGTTTTTTTGCCCAACCGATTCTCTCTTCGGCAGCTGTTCCTGTTCCTATCGCTACGTTATTACGCCTCCTTCTCGTTCTCTTCCCCCCTCCACCCCCCACCCCCGTCCTCCTCCTCCTCCTCCTCCTCTTCCACTTTCTCGTCCAACCTCCTCCTCGTACTCCTCCTCCTCCTCCTCCTCCTCCTCCTCCTCCTCCTCCTCGTTCTCGTCCTCTTCGTCCTTTTCGTCCTCTTCATCCTCCTCCCCCACCTCATTGTCATCCTCGTCTTCCTCCTCCTCCTCCTCCACTTTCTCGTCCAACCTCCTCCTCTTCCTCCTCCTCCTCCTCTTCCTCCTCCTCCTCCTCTTCCTCCTCCTCCTCCACCCCCACCTCGTTATCCTCCTCGTCCTCTTCACCCACCTCCCCCCTCCTCGTTGTCCTCGTTTCCCTTCCCCTCCTTTCCTCCTTTTCCCTCCTCCTTTTCCTCCCTCCCCCATTCTCCTCTTCCTCTTCTTCCTCATCCTTCTTTACTTCCTCCTCACCATCATCCTCATCACCCTTATCCTTATCCTCACCTCCTCACCTTTTCCTCCTCCTCACCTTTTCCTCCTTACCTCCTCCTCCTCACATCCTCACATCCTCCTCCTCACATCCTCCACCTCACCTCCTCCTCCTACGTCGTTTGCCTTTCCCCACCCTCCTCTCAATGTCACCCGGCCTCCATGCTTTATACTAATTTAACATTTTTCTCAGTGCTCGTCTTGTGTACTGTGCATTCAATCATTAGTTGTTACACCATAGTTTATAGAGTTTTGGATTCCAGATAATTATCCTATTCGTTTATTTGTTTTATTTTTATTTCATTTGATTTATTTTATCTAATTAGTCTATTCATTTTTTATCTTATTTATTTTAATATTATTTCTTTTGTTGATTTTTTGTATTTCCTTTATTTAAATTATTTGACATTTTCCGTTTCTTTTTTTTTTACATTTTCAGTTTTTTTTTTTTTTTTTTTTTTTTTTTTTTTTTTTTTTTTTTTTTTTTTTTTTTTTTTTTTTTTTTTTTTTTTTTTGTTTTTTTTACATTTTCAGTTTTTTACATTTTCCGTTTTCTTCGCCTGTATTACATTTTTTATTTTCTCGCCATTTTCTTCATTTTTCTTATCTTCCCTTCCTCCATGCTTTTCTCCCTTTCCTAATTCTGGCCAACATCCTCTTCCTCGTTTTGTTTCCACACAGTCCTCTTTAGTTTACCATGCCAGTCTCCTCTTGTACCCTTTCCCATTTACCTCTCTTCTTCCTCTCCTCTTCCTCTTCCTTTTCTTTCCTTTTCCTTCTTATCTTCTCCCTTCTCTTTCCTTCTCCCAATTCTTTCCCTCTCCCTTTCCCATCCCTTTCCCCTCTCCCATCCCTTTCCCCTCTCCCAACACTTTCCCCTCTCCTAATTCTTTCCCTCTCTCTCTTGTATCACTTTCCCCTCTCCCATCCCTTTCCCCTCTCCCAATACTTTCCCCTCTCGCAATACTTTCCCCTATCCCAATTCTTTCCCTCTCCCATCCCTTTCCCCTCTCCAAACA
>NC_134781.1:20172102-20187102 GCF_046742065.1 Oratosquilla oratoria | reverse complement strand
ACACACACACATACACTCTGTCTCTCTCTCTCTCTCACACACACACACACACACACACACACACACACACACACACACACACACACACACACAACTACAACTACACCTACACCCACCCAAACACCCACACCCACCCAAACACCCACACTCACCCAAACACCCACACCCACCCAAACACCCACACCCACCCAAACACCCACACTCACCCAAACACCCACACACATCCAAACACCCACATTCACACCCACCTACACCCACACCCCATATATAGTCCCCCACACACAAACACCCACCCACATGTATACCAACAGACACAGATACTCTCTCTCACACACACACACACACACACACACACACACACACACACACACACACACACACACACACACACACACACACACACACACACACACACACACACACACACACACACACACACACACACACACACACACATGCCCATTGCGTGATTTCACCACCAATCTTCCCACCAGTCCCTCACAACCAATCCTCCATCAGTTCCCCACCAATTCACCACTAGTCCCTTCATTTGTCACTGCCCCCAGTCCCTCCCCCCGAATCCCTTCCCCCTAGTCCCTCCCTTTCCCTCCCCACAGTCCCTCCCCATATTCCCTCCCCCAGTTCCTCCCCTTCACGTCCCTCCCCCGTTCCTCCCCTTTCCCTCCCCACATTCCCTCTCCACATTCCCTCCCCCAGTTCCTCCCCTTCACATCCCTCCCCTTCACGTCCCTCCCCCGTTCCTCCCCTTCACGTCCCTCCCCCGTTCCTCCACTTTCCCTCCCCACATTCCCTCTCCACACTCCCTCTCCCAGTTCCTCCCTTTCACTTCCCTCCTCTCCCCTTCACTTCCCTTCCCTCCACTCCCCTTTACTTCCCTTCCCTCCCCTTCACTTCCCTTCCCTCCCCTTCACTTCCCTTCCCTTCCCTCCCCCCTCCCCTCCCCCAGTTCATACCCTCCCCTCCCCACATTCCCTCCTCAGTCCCTCCCCTTCACTTCCCTCCCCTCCCCTCCCCTTCCCTTCCCTTCCATCCCCTCCCTCCCCTCCCCTCACTCCACCCACCCTCCCTCGTTCTTCTTCCTCAGTCCACCTAACCTTGCTACACCCCCTCTTTCCACCTGTCCTCCTCCTCCTCCTCCTCCTCCTCCTCCTCCTCCTCCTCCTCCTCCTCCTCCTCCTCCCCTCCTCGCACTTACCCTCGCTCCACCTACCCTCCTTCCCCTCCTCTCGCTAAGATGACATGCACGGCTGCGGCTGTCAACTGCATGCAAGCAAGCCAGCCCTATGCCACCACAGCCACCTCAGCCACCGCAGTGAATCTGCAGTGGCTGAGGCAGGAGACAGAAGAGGGGGCTTGTGGTCTGTGGCCAGGTGGTGGTGGTAAAACAGTGGATTGTTGGAATACATGTGACATTAATTCTCTCTCTCTCTCTTTCTCTCTTTTTTTTCTCTCTTTTTCTTTTATTCCTGCCTTCCATCCCTCTGCTTCCTTGTCCTTTACCCTCTCTTCTTTTCCGTGTCCCGTTTTACTTCGCTCTTAATCCTCTCGCTCTCCTCTCCTCCCTCTCCTCTTTCAAGTCTTTTCCTGGTCTTTCAAGACTTTTTCTGGCCTTCCAAGGTTTTTCCTGGCATTTCAAGGCTTTTCCAGGCCTTTCAAGGCTTTTCCTCGCATTTCAAGGCTTTTCCTCGCAATTCAAGGCTTTTCCTGGCCTTTCAAGACTTTTCCTGGCCTTCCAAGGCTTTTCCTAGCCCTCCAAGACTATTCTTGGCCCTCCAAGACTTTTCCTGGCCTTTCAAGGCTTGCCTGTCCCTCCAAGACTTTTTTTTGGCATTCCAAGGTTTTTTCTGGCCTTCCAAGCCTTTTCCTGGCTCTTCAAGGCTTTCCTAGCCCTCCAAGACTTTTTGCCGGCCTTTGAAGGCTTTTCCTGTCCCTCGAAGACTTTTCCTGTCCCTCGAAGACTTTTCCTGGCATTCCAAGGCTTTTCCTGGCCTTTCAAGGCTTTTCCTGGCTTTCTCCAAGACTTTTCCTGGTCTTCCAAGACTTTTCCTGGCCTTTCAAGGCTTTTCCTGTCCCTCCAAGACTTTTCTTGGCATTCCAAGGCTTTTTCTGGCACTCCAAGGCTTTTTCTGGCCTTCCAAGTCTTTTCCTGGCTCTTCAAGGCTTTTCCTGGGCTTCCAAGAAATTTCCTGGCCCTCCAAAAGTTTTTGCTGGCCTTTCAAGGCTTTTCCTATCCTTCCAAGGATTTTCCTGGTCTTCCAAGACTTTTCCTGGCCTTTCAAGGCTTGCCTGTCCCTCCAAGACTTTTCTTGGCATTTTAAAGCCTTTTCTGGCCTTCCAAGTCTTTTCCTGGCTCTTCAAGGCTTTTCCTGGCCCTCCAAGACATTTCCTGGCCCTCCAAGACATTTTCTGGTCCTTCAAGGCTTTTCCTATACTTCCAAGGGTTTTATTACGGCCTTCCAAGAATTCCCTGGCCTTGTCTGGCCTTCTAATGTATTCCCTGGCATTTCAGTGCCTTTCCTGGATTTTCCTGGCCTTCCAGTGCCTTTCCTGGATTTTCCTGGCCTTCCAAGGCACTCCCCTAGCCTTCTAAGGTCTTCTTTGACCTTCCATGACATTAGCATTTCATGTGCGTTAATGACCTCAGAGTGAGCCTACTTTCTTTTGGGGTGACCATAGGCTTCTCCAGGTAGTATTGCCCAACATGTCTTGATGCAGTCTTTGGCAGTCCATCGCTCCCGGTAGGGTCCTACGCAGCCGATTCCTCTCGTATATAAACGGTCTAAATCAACGATTCCCAAACTATGGGTCGCGACCCAAACATGGGTCACGAAGTGTTCAAGAATGGGTCGCGAGACCTTGTTAAAAAAAAAAAAAAAATTCAAAGTATTTGTACCACTGTATTTTCATTTCATTGTTTTTTCAATAAAAGAAGACTTTCGAAATTGCTTTTTGATGCTTCACCAGATCTGGATTTGGGTCGCGGCCAAAAAAGTTTAGGAATCACTGGTCTAAATAATGACAATACAAAAGTAGAAAATAGAAGGCCCGTAGAGATCTGACCCGTAAAGAGAAGGAAAAGCGTAACAGTTTTAAAGTGAAGTACACGCTGGCCGAGAGGGTTTGGGCGTCGTTACTTGCTGCGAAGGTCAAGGGGATGGCGGTTCGAACCCTACCACCGGCGAAGTTGGACCAAGGGCATGGTCTATTAAATTCCACACTACAAAGTCCTCTGTAAGGGGCACCGTCCTAGCCTCCCAATAGAGGGAGTTTGTGACGTTAAACCATATCATCATCACCAAGTATCGGGAAGATATTTTGAAATAGTCTGGGTTTAACTAGGGGTAGGTTGAAATCCTCTTTCGTTACCAAAGCGACACCACTTAACTGAATAAAGTTTTCAGGCGTATTAGAAATAGAAAAAAAAAGATAAGAAAAATGGTGCCACTCTTAGTATATATTAGTAGAGATAGGTAAAAATATTTTTTTGTTACCAAAGGTACACTACTTAACTAAATAAAAATTTCCGGCGTAATAAAAAAAAAAAAAAAATTGTGGCAATTGTATACTTTAGTAGAGATAGGTCAAAATATTTTTTCGTTACTAAAGGTACACCACTTAACTAAATAAAAATTTTCGGCGTGATAGAAATAAAAAAAGATAAGAAAAATGGTTCCACTTCCTACTGGTGGAGCGAATGCCAACCGGTCGGGGAAAAATTGTCTTTCAGACGAGCTAATGGAGACGCCTTCTGGTTCCGAGGCCTGACCTCCAGCTGATTAAAATCGCCCGTCACGGACCAGAAGAAAATCTCTGACGTGTGACATGGTATTATTTCGAGTTAGCAAGACATGGTAGGTCTTTATTAAAGAAAAAAAAAAAAGGTATAATGTATTATTCATAGATCTTTTTATTATCATTATTGTTTTTGGTCAGGCTTCGAAAGGCAAGGTGCTACTGTTGCAAGGGTCTTCCGATCTCCTCCTCCTCCTCCTCCTCTTCCTCCCCGCGCCCTTGTCACTGGGGCCCATCGCAACTCGCCGGCCAACCGCAGCCATTTTGTTGCTTTCACAGTATTGACCGATTCATCATGGTCCTTCTGCTTCTCCTCCTCCTCTTCCTCTTCCTCTTCTGCTTCCTCCTCCTCTTCCTCTTCTGCTTCCTCCTCCTCTTCCTTTTCTGATTCCACCTCCTCTCCACCTTCCTCCTCCTCCTCTTCCTCCTCCTCTCCATCTTCCTCCTCCTCTCCATCTTCCTCCTCCTCTCCATCTTCCTCCTCCTCCTCTCCCTCCTCCTCCTCCTCTTCCTCCTCCTCCTCTTCCTCCTCCTCCTCTTCCTCCTCCTCTTCCTCCTCCTCATCCTCTTCCTCCTACTCCTCATCCTCCCACCTTTTCCTTCCTCTTCCTCCCTATTCCTACCCCTTCTCCTCCCTCCACTTCCTCCTCCTCCCCCTCCTCCCTCCTTCCACTCCCTCCTCCCTCCTTCCTCTTTCTTCTCTATCCTCCTTCTCTCTCTCCTCCATTCTACTCCCTCTTATTTCTCCCTCCTCTTCGCCCTCCTCCCTCCTTTTCCTCTTTCCTCATTGCTCCCTCCCCCTGCTTCGTTAATCACCCTCCTCCCTCCCCTCCATCCCCATCCTTTTTCCTCCCTCTTCCCCCCTCCCTCCCTTCCTACCTCCATCTCTCCTTCCCACTCACCCTCTTCCTTCCTCCTTTTCTCTTCCTCCATCTCTCCTCCTCCCTCCTTTCCTCTTCCTCCCTCTATCTCTCACTTCCTCCCTCCTTTCCTCTTCCTCCCTCCTTTCCTCTTCCTCCTTTCCTTTTCCTCCCTCCTTTCCTCTTCCTCCCTCCTTCCCTCTTCCTCCCTCCCGCCTTCTTCCTCCCTCCGTCTTCCTCCCTCCGTCTTCCTCCTTTTCCATCCTACTTCTCCTGCTCCTTCACCTCATCCTATTTCTCTTTTCCTCTTTTCTCCTTCGTTCCCCCTCCTTTTTTTTTCTTTTCTTCATTTCTCCTTCGCCCCCTCCGCCCCCTCCTCCTACTTCTTGTTTTCTCGTTCCTCCCACCCTCTCCCCCTTCTCCTACTTTCCCCTCCCTCCTCCTCTCACCATCTCTGCTCCCTCCTTCCTGCTCCCTCTTCCCTCCCTCCCTCTCTCCTCTCTCTCCCTCCTCTCTCTCCCTCCTCTCTCCCTCCTCTCTCCCTCCTCCGTCCTCCCTCCCTTCTCCCTATATATATATATATATATATATATATATATATATATATACATATATATATATATATATATATATATATATTATATATATAAATATATATATATATATATATATATATATATATATATATATATATTATAAAGAGAACAAACGTCTACAATGTTTTATAAAACACTCGTTTCAACAGTCTGTCCTCTTTCTATTTCTCTCTGTCTCTCTATCTCGATCTCGATCTCTCTCGATCTTTTTCTTGTAAATCTTGTAATGATGAGGGGACGACGATGGCGGAGAGACAGGTGGTGTACATGTCATTACAGCAGACAGAAAGTCAGACACACGCGAGACACACACATACACACAAAGAAAAAAAAAGAGAGAGAGAGAGAGAGAGAGAGAGAGAGAGAGAGAAAGGGAAAGAGAGCAAGGAGACTACCTGCCTGACACACAGAAACGCACACAGACAAACAGACACAACTATACAGACTGACTGACTGACTGATACTCCATGTTGAACATGCGACACGAGCGTGTTGGTGTCACGAAATTTCAAATTGAACATTTCTCTCTGAACGATAAGTGTTTGGGTCTGAGGACTTTCTTCAGGGGTCGTGTATAGGGTGGTTTTAAGTGTACTTAGTTTTAGGTGTATTTAGTTTTAAGTGTATTTAGTTAAGTGTAATAATTTTTAAGTGTACTTAGTTTTAAGTGTAATTAGTTTTAAGTGTACTCAGTTTTAAGTGTACTTTGTTTTAAGTGTAATTAGTTTTAAGTGTACTTAGTTTTAAGTGTATTTAGTTTTAAGTGTACTTAATTTTAAGTGGACTTAGGTTTAAGTGTACTTAGGTTTAAGTGTACTGTGTTTTAAATGCACTTGGACTTAAGTGTACTCAGTTTTAAAAGCACTTGGTTTCAAGTGTACTTAGTTTTAACTATACTTAATACAAACACATAAACACATACACAGGCAAATGCACACACGAACACACACACACACACACACACACACACGATTCTTGGCGCAGTGGTAGAGTTCTCGCTTGCCACTACGGCGGCCCGGGTTCGAATCCTGTCCAGGGCTGAAATAATTTCAGTATCGCTGCGCTGAGTCGTTACTCCAACTCTCGTGGGTGGGGAGTTGGGTGTGTGTGTGTGGGTATAAGGTCAGTATTACCCATAGATCGGTTATATATGAGCTCTGAGCTCTCTTCCGGAAGGGAAATAGCTCTCGATCACGAGTCCAACACGTGATCCAAGACCATGGTGAATTACACACACACACACACACACACACACACACACACACACACACACACACACACACACAATTGCGCAAATGCACACATATACACTCATGGACGTGTATGTACGGCGTGTGCGTATTAGTGAGTGTATGCGTGTGTATTTATGTTTAGTAAGTTCGTATTTGTAAAATCGAATTAATTTCTTCAGATCATGTCTGTTTTCTTTTTCTAGAGTTTAACTTTCAGGACTAAGTACTCTAAAGTCTAAATGACTTTAGTGTAATTAATAGCTTAGCCAATTTGTATTTACTTGTGAGTTCATGCATACTTGTTTTGTGTATGCCGTCATAAATGCGAGTGACTTTTTTCTTTATTTTCATTGTAGTATCTTTTTGTATATCAACAATCGATTTATTGGGCATAGTTCAATGGTTCTATTTCTGTTATAGTTTATTTTTCTTCGCTTCAGAAGTTTTATGTATATATTAGTTCACGAGTACGGCTTCCCTGTAGAGTTTTTTTTTTTTCTAAACCTAAATTCTTTCATTCTTTTTAGTGCTGAGTTCCGCTTCTCTGTTTTATTTATTTATTTATGTATATATTACTGTTCTTTGGGGTTTTGGAGATCGATTCAATATTGAACGAAATAATCGAGTGATTACTAATTAAGCAGTAAATGTTTCGTTTACGCCCCTAATTGTGAAACTGGGGCCCCAGCCCCAACCCTGTGGGACAGTGGACACCCAGGGGGAGAGCCGTTTGTCTTGGATTTCTTCTTTTCAATAAATAATCTCATAACACTGTTACTTATTCTAAGCAATTTTTTTTTTTTTTAGAATCTGTGCATTTATTTCTGTCGCACCGTCTTCCTGTCTTATAGCTTTTATTGTTAACAGGATTGGACTGGGAGGTAATGAAGATATCAATATGATTGTGGTCGGAAAAACTAGTGTGTTTATACATAACTACTGACATGATTGATATACTGTAATTTTTGTAACATAAGCTCTCTAATCCAAGAAGTACCTTGTACTTCGTTTTGAAAAAAACGTATAGATTCGACAATTATTACGTTTATACACCTCAAATTTCTATAAGTATAGTTTTCCACCCTACTCCACATTTTTTTTTTCAAGTTAATGCTCGCATTTCTTGGTAAGGGTTACTTGGTATGGATGCCAACTAAATTAGCATGAACATAATGCTTTGCGAAATTCAGCACAATCACTCACCATCATGTTTGTTCCTTGATTGAAGGCATCACGGGGCTGAAGTCCGTCGAAAGCACTTCGCTCAAGCACCGGATGATCTGTCATGGTCGAGGACTTTGGCGAATTTACATGTTCCTCGTGAGTAAAGACCCACAGGTTCCTCCACCCCGAACTCCGCCCCCGAAGTTCGGTCGCGTCTGCTCCTCAATAACCAAATTAATTATAACCTATGCTTCTGTGTTCATTGAGCTGCTGACGTAATCGGGACCATTCGCTTACGGTGGTATTCTTAAAAAGAATTCTTTCCTTAAATAAATCCTGGGAAGGGAAATATTTATATAAGGAAAGAATATTTTTTAGGAATACCACCGTAAAATTCTTATGGTATTCTTAAAAAATATTCTTTCCTTATAGATATATCAATCTTTTCCTTCCAAGGATTTATATAAGACTTATATAAGAAAACATATTTGAGAATACCACCGTCATGGGTTCGAACCCCGCACGTGTCTCCGATTCCCAGCAGTGACAGTAACAGTCCATGTGGTTCTTGGCGTGGGTTCCTCACTTTCTTCACCTGTGTTGAAGAAACGCAGGTAAAGAAAACGAGGAGGATGAATGTGTTGCATGTGGGCGTGGAATGTCCTGTTCTTCGTATATACAACTAAGGATTTTTTTATTGACTTTTTGTTAGGATGTGTTCGTATTATTATTTTTTCTTCGCTGGTATATAATTAAAAAAAAAGGATGAATGACGGGCGCTTTCATGTAGTGTTCCTGCGAGGGAAATAATTATTGAAGGAAATAACAGTTTAATTTGTCGGAAGTGTCTCGCCTTCGAACCCGTTGGTACACGCATCGACTTTTCGCCGTGTACCGTCCACAACACGACGTCGTGCTCTCGAATAACCATGGGTGTCTATGGACGCTTACACATGTGGCCGTGACGTGTGAAAACGTCTATAAACACTCATGGTTATTTGAGAGCACGACGTCACGTCGTGTCGTGGACGGCGCACGGCGAAAAGTCGATACGTGTGAAACTAACCTAAGCTGGTGACATTAAACGTCTCCACACAAATGCAACAAAGACAATTATTTTTTTCAAAGATATCTATGGGAAAGACCGTTGCCGGCATATGTGGGGCTTCGGGTACATAGCCTATTAACACGAGGTAACCTGTAGTATTATGATTGAAAAGGCGTTCGCTGGTGATAGGCATAGTAAAAGTAGTCAATAAGAGACTTTCTCTTCTGACGAATTGCAACTTATCTTTTCGACGTCCTTGTTACCATTGTTGCGAAGTCTGAACAAGTGTCGACGATTTTGATTTTTTCAACTGCCTGTTGTTGTTGCAATCTTGATTCTAAACTGATGCATTATGTCACAATTCTTTGTTCATAGATGCTTTGTTCCCAGCTGTTCTTCCGCTACTGTTTTGTAAATAACTTGTATTCACAGCTCTTGTTCACGGCCGTTTTGTTCATTGCTGCTTTGTTCACAGCTATATTTTCGCAATTGTTTTGTAAATAATTTGTGTTCATAACTCATGTTCACAGCTGTTTTATTCATTGCTGCTTTGTTCACAGCTATATTTTCGCAATTATTTTGTAAATAAATTGTATTCATAACTCATTTTCACAGCTGTTTTGTTCATAGCTACTTTCTTCACAGCTGTTTTTTTCGCAAGTGTTTTGTGAAAAATTGTGTTCACATCTCTTGTTCACATCTGTTTTGTCCACAGCTGCTTAGTTCACAGCTGTTTTTTCGCAATTGTTTTGTAAATGACTTTTGTTCACAACTCTTGTTTTTCGTTCATAATCAGTCGACACAGAATATATACGCAACATACAGCACACATTTAGATGAATGCATGGTATACTTAAATGCATAACTGATATATGAAGCAACAATTTATAGATTAACCAACATAGGCTTATCATACCGATATGAATGAATAGATGAGCCATTCCTGCCTTTGACTTCGATGTTGAGGTATTTACAAACAAAGGGTTACAAACAAAGGCGGAGCATGCTAACAGGAGACCTTTTGGTCCATATCTAGGTCGGATGCGAAAAAAAATCCTAATAATAATAATAGATAAATAAACAAATAAACTATAATAATGTAAGTATCAAATGAAATACATAAACGCATGGGCACAGTCAAACAACAAACAGGTAAATAGAAAATACAATGAATTTGATGAAATCATATTGTTAGCTGACACTGTAAAGAGTCGTCAAGCATTATTGGTAATTATATTACTTCGGCGTCATATTTAATCAATGTCGTTTGGCAAATTTTATTCAGCTGCAGGAATCTCCTTCCAGAAGTCTACAGAACCACAGAAGTCTACAGAAGTCTTCCAGAACTTGGCCTACACGAACATGATGATGATATGGTTTAACGTAAAAAACTCTCCCCCTGTCGGGAGGCTAGGACGGTGCCCCTCACAGAGGGCTTTGTAGCGTGGAATGAGCCATGCCCTTGGTTCAACTTCGCCGGTGGCAGGGTTCGAACCGCCACCCCCTCGACCTTCGCAGCAAGTAACGACCCCCTAACCCCGCCTTTGTCTCCGGGAAAAAAAAAAAAAAAAAAAACACTTTGCTGGTTTGTTTTCTCGTTTGTGCCAGAAGGCACTGGATGATGTTCACGTGGATAGGGATTAAGGGTTAGATTTTTCGTGATTAATCCATTGACTGCGATGTTCAAATTTTGTGTTTTAATCAGCTGAGGTAATACTTGTTATATGAGTTGATTCTTTTAAGACGGTAGTATGTGTATATATGTATATATATATATATATATATATATATATATATATATGAGTGGTAGGGTGGTGAGTTTAAAACCCAAGAATCCGTTGAAGTTATATTACTGACGTTTCGTCCAACTAGGACGTCTTCAGAGTGTACACAAATAAGACAATGACAAAGTTTATATATATATATATATATATATATATATATATATATATATATATGTATATATATACAGTATATGTATATACATGTATAGAGTATATATATATGTATATATATATATATGTATATATATACAGTATATATATATATAATATATATATATATAATATATATTTGGTTATTTCTATTATTATTATTATTATTATTATTTGGTTATTTTTATTTTGTATATTTATTTACCTATTTATTTACTTATTTATTTATTCATTTGTAAGGGTGGGTTTCGAGGGTGTGGACTTGGAGTGGAACAGAGTCCGATCGATCGAGACCCCACATGGGTTCAAATCAACCCTTCAACTTCATAAGATCCACAACGTACTTTACCATGTCAAAGGGAAGGAGGAAAAAAAGATAATAAAGCCTCAGAAATAACCTTAACCCATGAATGCATTAAGGAGTTCATCTCTTCGGAATAAAATCATCTATTATTAACCAGAATAAAGTCCTTAAACTTGAGAAAAATATTCGAAAAAAGGTTAGCAGAGGTAGGTTATCCCTGTGTGTAACAAAAGAACTTTGAGATCGGTTTGTCTATGCTAAATGGAATAGTTTGGCACTAGCCAGAACAAAGCCTCTAAAGTGGGCTGAGTCCTTTGGAGTAAAACAGGCGAAGGGAGAGTGTATATTACTAAGAGTTATAGCAATGGAGTATGCTGATAGGAGACCTTTTGGTCCATAACGAGGTCTTGTTATCTTTGATATCTTAAGCCGTTTTTAAGACACTCCAGTACCACGTTCACTGACGCGCGGAATATCGTGAAAATTTACCTGTAGTCTGTTTACCACAACTTGGCAGATAAGAAAATAATTATAACGATAAAAAAATGAACCTAAATTACCTGTTGAAGGAATAGGCCTGATGGATACACACATTCACATGGAGACTGTATATATGGTGGTCTTTTGAGAATTGTGAATCAACTTTTCAGTATTCTGTAACATTACTAGAAGTCTTTTTCAAGTTAAATTGAAAAGACTTCTTATTAGCTGCGAAACCCGCTACATAATGATGCCATACCCGCTACATAAACAATGTGGACTATTTATCACGCTAACACCTTATATTAAACTTGTTTATGGTATATGATTATACGATCACCATATGACCATTACGTGTCGCGAAAATAAGAAACATTAAAACACGAGTAATTAGCTGGCAGTAAGACCCGTGTTTGTGTGAACATGGACGTCATTTCAATCACTGAAGCTGTTCACTGTATATAGAAGAGCCTCAGCCTTCAGCTAGGTGGAGTTGGGGAAGTGAACATGTACTCCAATAACCTCGCCTACGTTATTTGTAACAATCTTAGGTCGTGTAAATTGTGTACTTCTTCCAAAGAGGAAAACATGGAATTTCAAAACTCAAAACATTCTAATTTCAGTAAAAAAAAAATAAAAAATAAAAAAAAAATAACAGATCCATGATGTATTGAAATTTTAAATTTTTTCTTTTTTCTTTTCTTTTTCTTGTACACTACTTTATTTCACCAGCTATTTTTTTTTTTTACAAAAAGTTTCTAATGACGTCATGGGTTAGGTTCAGTTGCCCGCAGTAGCCTGGTTACACGTGTATTTTACGATCTTATAGTAGTTTCTTCATGGGTTTCTCCGACCTCTTCAATACGGAAACACCTGCTTCATCTGAATAAAATGCTCCGAAGTGAATTTGTAAACTACGTTACCGTATTGAACTGGTTAACGCTAAAAAAAATGCAGTGACGAGGTACATTATTTATTATTTTATCTATTTATTCGTTCATTTATTTTCATATTTCAAATCTTTTTCTTAACTGGTTATTAGAATTTCGCTTCACGTGTCTAAACATGTTCTCTTGACCCATTTACTGTAAAGGAGATTTTCTTTGAAATGATTAAATTCGTTTGCCTGAATATACCACAAACACGACAAAAAGATGAATAAAGATGGACGGGGTTCATTTGGGTTGATCAATTCGCATGTCGACAGGTAGCGAAAAGTTTAAATGGAAAAGAGGAATCTCGCTTAGGTGGTCTTTTTTTTTTTTTGAGAATTTGGAAAAAAATCTGTTGAATAAAAAAAAAAAAAAAAAAAAAAAAAGCCTTTTGATCGTCAAATTCGAAAGAAAGCAGAAAGCCGAGTCACGGAAACCTCGATTCTCGATCTCACGAAGACGAGCGAACTCGGTACGCAAGAATCCTCGAAGCCCTCGAAGGTCCATTTGGGTCACGTCGAAGAAACGAAACGTCACGGGGTTACTTCGTCGTTCTGCGTTCTCGCGGAACTCGAGTCGCTCGCTCGGTCGTCGTCGTTCGACTTCGCCTCAACAGAGTTCGGGAGCGGCCGCTCGCTTCGCCTCGCCTCGCCTCGCCTCGCCTCGCTCGGGGTCGGAACTCCACGCGAGCTTCGCAGCTTCCTTCGGAGTTTTCGGCAAGGCGGCGGATCTTATTTTGTTTTATTCTATTTATTTTCTATTCAGGTCGAAGTCAGGGGTCGTGCGTGGTCGTGGTGGGTCGGGATCGTCTTCGGTGGTGTGAAATTCGTTCGTGGATTGGGTTAACAAATATTTATCATATAACACACCACCACCCACCCCCCGCCCCCCTTTTTTTTTATCTTGGTATTTTTGGGGGCGTCAGACTATCTTCTGTGGTGCCTTTGATTCCGTCAAGGACTTTATGGTGTCTTCATCACTCCTGATTTTCTGACCCACACATTCCCCCCCTCTCTCCCTCTCTCTCTCTCTCTCTCTCTCTCTCTCTCTCTCTCTCTCTCTCTCTCTCTCTCTCTCTCATTCTTTCATCTTGGCGTATATCTTTTCTCTGTATCCTGTTCTATTTCTACTCTCGTGTCCCTCCTCTATTTCCAATTTCCCTTCTGCCTCTCTCTTTTTCATTATATTTCCTTTTTCTCGTTCCTCTCTTTCTCCTCTATTCTTTCTTTCCTTCTCTCTATTCTCTTTTTTCTTTTCTTTCCTCTTTAATCCCTCTCTCCTTCCTGTCTTTTTCTTCTTTATATATCTTAATCTCTGTGATTCACCATGATCTTGGCTCACAAGCTGTACTCGTGATCGTGATCGTGAAGTATTACCCTTCCGGATGAAAGATCAGTTGATATAGTCTGATTAATAGGTAATGCGATGACTTTGTACACACACACACACACACACACACACACACACACACACACACACACACACACACACACACACACACACACACACACACACACACACACACACACACACACACACACACACACACACACACACACACACACACACACACACACACATCATCTTGTCAAGGGAGATAGTAACAACTTGTAGCATTACAGTATGTATCTTTTACACTGAGCCGCGATCTCAGTACTGCCGAATAACGGGCCTTGACACTAACAACCACACCTGCAGTCCATGTCTGTGTGTCACTGTCTTATTTAACTTTTTTTTTTTTTTTTTTACTTTATTTTCTATATGCTCGTCCACCTGCTCATGGGAGCCGGACAACCACGATTCCTTGTTCGTCAGGACTCTCGCATCCCACGGAGAGGAGCTTCTGGTCAAGAGGAGCGAGTGTTGACGACGACGATGATGACGATGATGATGAATTTACCCCGAAGTGTGAGGGACACTTGAAGGACAGGAGGACACAGAGGGAGGTGGTCCCTGCCTCTTGCATCTCCAGCCCCTCCTTTCCCCCCTCCTTCCCCCCTCCTTCCCCCCCAGCTCTCCGCCCCTCTTCTGTTCCCGCCCTCTAGGAACGCACCTATTAATTGCTACTGTCACAACAACGACAGTGGCTGCCTCAGATGAGGGAGAGTCTGCGACAGGAGCCAAGGTGGTTATTACCAATACCGATTTTCGAATCCGTTTTAGCTTTACACACTCCTGAGGACTTGTGTAGCCTTTCTTACCCTCCACTACTGCCACTATGACCATTTGCACTTAGTGTTATTGCTCTTTGTTGCTGTAACTACTGCAGCTGCTACTACTACCGTTAATGCCAGTGATGCTGGTGGAGCTACTAATGATGATACTTGTCTTTGCCGATGCAACAGTGACTGTAAATACTGTATGTTGCTAATACTGCCGCAATTATTTCTGTTACTTGTACTACTACTAATTGCTCCGGATTTATTTGTACTTGGACTACCTTTTACTACCACTGTACTGTTGCTACTGTTTGTTATTACTTTCTTGTTGACTATTATGATACTATCACTCCTATCTTAAGAATTATATTGGTGTTACTGCTGTCGATGAGTACTACTGCTATTTTGATCAACTTTTTATTTTATCTATTTTATTTTATTTTTCATTCTTTTATTGTTATTAGTACTTATTTATTCA
>NC_134781.1:20157102-20159602 GCF_046742065.1 Oratosquilla oratoria | reverse complement strand
TCTGTTTCGGTGTTCAGAGGTTGAAGAAATTGTTCAAACAAAACAGCTACATCATCAGGCGGAACGAAAGCAAGAGCCTGCAGATGCCTTATGAGTAGAGCATTTTCTGGATTGTTGTACCATGTTTGCAATCCAATAGATTGGATTTTCTTCCATAAACACTGTCCAAAGTGAAAAAAAAGCCATAGACAGATACTTGAGGAAAATTATTTCTAATGGCGTTAATAGCTGCTTTTTCAAAGACCACTGTAATCGAGGTGACATTTAGATTTCTTCCTTCTCTGATAAATTTGAAAATTGAATCATAATTCCCTTCCGACTTACTGTTTGTTATACAATATAGTGGTACTGTTTTGTTTTCAGAGATGAGTGCATGAACAGAATACAGCTGTTTACCTAATGGTGCGGAGTCAAATGTCCCATCACAAAACCACTGTTCTCTTTGGAAAAAAAAAAAAAAAAAAAATCCTAGTACCAAATATAGAAATATCTTCATTTTCATAAAGTAGAAAATCATCACCTCTTGGAGTTTTAAACATCTCTTCCTCACGTACAACGGGTCTTTTCGGTCGAACTGTACGATTTAGGGATTCCTTTATCGGTAATTCTCCTGCATCACTTAAGCACATATCGGAAGTTACATCAATGATTATGGAACTAGGCAACTGTTCAGATCGTTCAGCAAGTATTTTTATTCCTTAATTTTAACGACACTATTTTCTATTGGCGTTGCTGGATGTGAGTGTTCCGATGGAGCCCCACTGATTATGTTGTCCACTGTTGTTAGTCTAAGTCTTCGTTTGCCTAGTTTTGTCAACAGTATATGCATATTATTCGAATGGAAGTTTTCTGCCGCCACGTTCTGTTTTTTACGAACTCCATGGTGCCTTTACTTGAAATTGAAAATTGAAAAACGTTATTAATAACGAGTTTAAATTATCAACAAGGTGTTTGTACACAAATTGTCCCATCTACCAGTTGTCTTAACTACCAATTGTCCTGTCTGTGACACTCGGTATTTATAACGAGTTTAAATTATCACCAAGGTGTTTGTACACAAATTGTCCTATCTACCAGTTGTCTAAACTACCAATTGTCTGTCGACGAACCACCTTCACCACCACCATCACCGTCACCTCTGCCACCATCACCTCTACCACTACCACCATCACCACCACATCTAGCACCATCATCACTAACACTAGCTTCGCCAGCACTTTGAGAACAATCTCAAAGACCATGAAGTCGAACATCAGCACAGCCACAAGCACTACTACAAAAAATATTACTGCCACGACTACTACCAGTGCTGTCACCACAATTACCACTACCACCACCATCAACACTACATTCACCACCACCACATTCGCCATCATCACCACCTACATCACCACCACCTGCACCACCATCATCATATTCATCACCATATTCCCCACCACACTCACCACCTCGACTGTAGTTACTACATCCACCAACACTACCACCACCGACAAACTAAACCTTTTAATGAAACCAATGACTATCCCACAAAAATTCTATTCGTATCCAACTACTACCATTCCCTCCGCCTCCCCGTCCCCCACCACCGATCCCCTCATTCCTGTGCCTCAGCGCCCACGGGCATCGAGGAACTGTCGTTATTCTCGGCTGTGATACGATCGCTACTGAGGCCGACCAGGCGCTCCTCCTCCTCCTCTTCCTCCTCCCCCTCTTCCTCCTCCCCCTCCTCCTCTTCCTCCTCCTCCTCCTCCTCCTCCTCCTCCTCCTCCTCGATAAGAGTATGGAGCGATCATCCTCCGCAAGGGCTCCCTGCCGGTGTCAAGTTCATCACGGGTTCGCGATGGAGCGACTTCAGAACTACTGAGTCTCTACACCGAATTTCCAACATCCGTCCACTCAACCAACACAAACACAAACTTCACTCAAGACACCTAGAAAAACTGCACGACAGATACAAACACCTGATACAACACATTACACCTAGACCACACCGTACAGACTGTCAGCTGCGACCGTCCCACGTGCGGTGTACACGATAAGACGTGTATAACCGTACCTATTAATAATACACCCCTTCACCAGCTTTGACTGGTGATAGCAATAATGATGAAATAATAATAATAGTAATAATGATATTGCATGTAGCCCAATAATTGACAGGCTACAAGCATACACAACTCAATCCCAACCTGGGGAAAAGCAGGAGAGCTCATGCCTTACCTGGGGCTAATCAGGAACGCGGTCTACACGCGGGAAGTGAACTCTACTCACTTCCCGTAAGATACACACACACACCTCTCACGAACACAGCCACGACCCACGCACAAACATCTACACTTACTTTTTCTTCGACTAAAATTCGTTTCCTTTCGAACTTTCTCTTATACTACATCTCTTCATTTCAGTTTACCTCCCACTAAAGATTTTTCCGTTTTTCCACCTTTCTCTTCCACTACGCTTCCTACCATTTTCTGAACTTTTGGTGATTGTAATCTATTTC
>NC_134781.1:20129602-20139602 GCF_046742065.1 Oratosquilla oratoria | reverse complement strand
TGGGTTCGAATCTCGCACTCTACGATTCCCGGCAGTGAGTGTTACCTGCCCTCAACAGTCAAGTGCATAGGGCAAAGGTGACGGCTTCGGCCGTAGGTAAGCGCCTCTTGTTATGGGCTCACCCTCTTCTGTCTTTCATCCCCATCTCGGTAACTATCTGTGTGTTTGTGGCGGACTCGAGCCATCTCGCAAAGAAGGGGGGAAGTTGGGAGTGCCGTAGGTAATCAGTCGAAAGAGGGGGTGGGGGGGATGCATCTTTTATCCCGCCTTCTTCCTAATTATCCTCGCCTTCCCCCCTTTCCCCCCTCTTCCCCCCTTTCCCCCCTCTTCCCCCCTTTCCCCCTCTTCCCCCCTTTCCCCCTCTTCCCCCCTTTCCCCCTCTTCCCCCTTTCCCCCCTCTTCCCCCTTTCCCCCCTCTTCCCCCTTTCCCCCTCTTCCGTTTTCCTCCCCTTCCCTCCCATTCTCCACTTCCCCCTTTCCTCTCCCTTTCTCTTCCTTTCCTCGCCCTTCCCCACTTCCCTCCCCATCCCCTTTCCCTCCTTCCCTCCTTCCCTCCCCTTCCCCTTTCCCTCCTTCCCTCCTTCCTTCCCCTTTCTCCCTTCCCCTGCCCCCATTCCCTCTTTCTCTTTCCTTCCCCTTTCCTCTTCCTTCCTTTTCCCCCTTCCTTTCCTCCCTCCCTTCCCTTCCTCCCTTCCCTTCTCTTCCTTACCCTTTTCCCCCTTCTCCTTCCCCCATTCCCCCATTCTTCATTCCCCCTTCCCCTTCTCCCATTCTCCCTTTCCCCTCCCCTTCCTCCTTCTTCCTTCCTTCTTCCCCTTTCTCCTCCCCCTTCTTCCTTCCCTCTTCCCCCCTTACCCACACATCTCCCCCCCCCTCCCCCGACTTTCGAACATCACAGATCCTGATGACCAATTATTCCACTCGTGTGTTCTCACCTTCCTTCGTCGCTTTATCTCCCAAGTGACCAACCTCACGGCTAATGGTCCTCCGGGCGGCGACGCGCTGGTCGCCTCGCGTGCCTTACGGTTCCTCACGAACGCGCGCGCACGCACGCTCACGCACGCACCCGACTCGTGGCGAAGTGGTAGAGTTCCCGGCTGCCACTACGGCGGTCTGGGTTCGAATCCCTCCTAGGGCTGAAATAATTTCAGCATCGCTGCGCTACGAGTCGTTACTCCAACTCTCGTGGGTGGGGAGTTGGGGGTGCGTGCGTGTGTAAGGTCACGGCATTACCCATAGATCGGTCATATATGAGTTCTGAGCTCTCTTCCGGGAGGGAAATAGCTGTCGATCACGAGTCCAACACGTGATCCAAGGCCATGGTAAATCACAAGTGTTGCTTCTTTCCATTATATTAATTAAGTAAATACAATTAGGTGAATACGCGCGTGCGTATACACGCACGTACATACGCATACACACGCGCACGCGCACACACGTGCATGCACACGAAAAATTAAGAACACAAACACATATACACAGGTTCCTGCACGAACACACACACGCGGACACACACACGCATACACATTGGACGAAAAAATAGTGTGTGCAAAAACCATACACGAATTTAAGAACAAAACTAGACACTGCGAGATAGAAAGGCGGGACACCACGAGTGTAGCTCCCCTTCCCGTAAAATACAAATAGGTAAATACAACTAGGTAAATACACATGCACACGCACACACATGCACACGCACACACATGCACACGCACACACATGCACGCATGCACACGAAAAATTAAGAACGCAAACACACACACACACAGGTACCCACACGAACATACGGACGTGGACACACACACACACACACACACACACACACACACACACACACACACACACACACACACACACACACACACACACACACACACACACACACACACACACACGCACGCACACACACGCACGCACACACATGTGGCCTATTCTCGCCACCTGAGTGGCCCATAAGAGGGTCGTTACAGATTGGGGCGCGTGTCGAAGGTGTAGTGGGTAACCGCGTTGAAAGACGAGGTCACGCAGGGGCGGGCCAGGTCAAGAGCCACGCGTCCGGTCGGTCAGGGCTCGGTGGCCCGACGGTCACGCTTGACCAGGTCGAGGAGGAGGAGGAGGAGGAGGAGTTGGAGGAAGAGATGAAGGGTGAAGGGTGATGATGGTCGAGTTTGAGGTTGAGTGAGGTTATTGCCTATATTAGTGTTAAAATCTGTGGCTTAAATGCATTAGGTTAATTGTCTCGGCATGGTAGATAGTAATGTATAATCTTTATTGGCGAGGGATCAGACCTGTATTAATTATGTCACTGTGGTAAGTGCAAAGTCTGGATCGTCCGCTCCCGTCAGGGGATAGGGCGGTCATGCAGTGAGCCATGAAGGCTGAACTCGAAGCCAGTATTTGATTCATTCTTGCATTTTCTTCAAAACCTTTCTCTCTGTTTGCCCCGAGGTACTGCGAACGGAATAGATCCCCCTACAAAACTTAGTTTGGGGAAGGTACTAGAGGATCTTTTTTTTTTTTTTTATGGGGGGGGGGTGTTAGTGTGATCGTACCCTTCGCAAGAGGGATTATGATCGCACCCTTCACAAGAAGACACTCCCTGAACAAAGTGGAGAAAGAAAGGGCGAGGTCACCCCCTAGATAATATGTCAGGTCAAAATAAACAGTTCAAGATCATTTTCGTGTGCTCGCACGCGCATACACAGTCTCACATTACATATACATGTATAGTATATATATATATATATATATATATATATATATATATATATATATATATATATATATGAATATCATACACACACCTACTTTTCTTTTTCCATCAGCTTTAGCGTCTATCGCCGAATTTGGGGGTCACCTGCTTTTACACGGGTTAAGATTTTTTTTCCCTTTGTATTGAGAGGATTAATAAACTCGATTTAACTGCGGCGGGATCCCGAGCAGACCAGATACAGATCAGTTACACTGCCCAAGCAGGATCTGATACGTGGCCTAGGACTCTCGAAACACGGGATCCACGAGCGGAGAAGGGCAAGCCCTCGTCCATCACTGCCCCACATACGTCGGAAATGAAATATGTCCGATTGTGAAGAAGATATAGAGAGGCCGAAGGGTCTCCTCGGAGTCTCTCGCCTCGGCTCGGCCGGAAATGAAGACTTGTGTGGTATTTTGACAGGAAAGACTATTAAAGTGAGAGACCTCGAGGGCGCCCTGCTGGGCTCGGCAGGTAGTCTTAGTTATGTATGCATTGCATTTGTTTTAACCCTCTCACTGACGGGGGAGTGCCACTGAGATGAGTTGGCGTGTGCGTGTGTGTGTGGGTGTGTATGTAGTTTGAGGACGTAATTTGTGTGTATATGTGTGTGAGTGGATATGTATATATACGTATATATGCGTGGGTGTGCGTGTGTTATATCAGTGTGTGTGCATGTTTGTATGCTTGAGTATGTTTGTATGTGTGTGTGTATGTAGTTTTTGTATGTAATTTGTGTGTGTGTGGATATGTATACATACGTGTGTATGCGTGGGTGTGCGTGTGTATATATATCAGTGTTTGTGCATGTGTGTATGCTTGTGTATGTATGTGTGTGTGTATGTATGTATGTGTGTGTATGTAGTTTGTGTATGTAATTTCTGTGTGTATGGATATGTATACATACGTGTATATGCGTGGGTGTGTTTGTGTATATATCGGTGTGTGTGTGATGTATATGCTTGTGTGTGTATACGGGTGCGCGTGTGTGTTTGTGTTTGTATACTTGTGTGTGTGTTTGTGGGTGTGTATATATATGTGCGTGGGCATGCGTGGTTTATATCAGTTTGCGTGTGATGGGGTGTATACATTTGTGTGTGTGGGGGTATATACAGTATGTGTATGTATGTGTGTATAGGTTTGTGTGATGGGGTCTATATATGCGTGTGTGTGTGTGTGTGTGTGTATGTATAGGTTTGTGTGATGGGATGTATACATCGTGCGTGTGAGTGTCTGTGTGGGTGTGGGTGTGTGCGTGAGTGAATGTGAATATGGGAGTTAGTGTGCGAAAGGGAGTTAGTGGGAGTGTCGGAAACGGGCCATGACACCTCGCGAGGTAATTGTTTTATCTCTGTGGCGAGGGGCGTTTCCCGAACGTATCTGTCTACTTATCTGGAGCCGCATTAATCTCATTTTTTGGTGGGGCGGCCAACGTGCACGTGTTTCGTTCTTGTACAGTGAAGTGCTTTCGGTAAGCAAACATGAAATCATAATATATACTCAGACTCCATACGTAAACAGTGAGATATATGTGTATATATATATATATATATATATATATATATATATATATATATATATATATATATATGTATATATATATATAATATGTATGTATATATATATAATATGTATGTATATATATATAATATGTATGTGTATATTTATATATATATATATGTATATATATTTGTATATATATGTATATATATTTGTATATATTTATGTATATATATATATATGTATATATATTTGTATATATATATGTATGTATATATGTATATATATATATGTACAGTATATATATATGTATATATATATGTATATATATTTGTATATATATATTTGTATATATATATGTATATATATATTTGTATATATATTATATGTATATGTATATATATATATATTATATATATATGTATATATATATATAATGTATACTTGTGTGTGTGTGTGTGTGTGTGTGCTTTTGTATGTGTGTGCGTGTGTGTTCAGATAAATAAAAATAATTTTTTTTATGTATGTGGGTCTCGGACTGTATTTAATTCAGTCAGCTATTCACAAGATTAGTAACGTAATAATAACAGTAATGATAATGACAGTAGTAATACCAATAATAATTAAAAGTAGAACGACGGACCATTCTTTTCATTTGCACAGAACATGTAACACGAGAATGCAAAAGTAAAAAGTTTTATGACAGCGACCGAAGGTAATTACCAGCCCTCTATCTCCCCGGCTCCCTCCCTCCCTCCCTCCCTCCCTCCCTCCCTCCGCGCCTCTCCAGAAGTGGGCCTCCTTATCATCCTTATCATAGTTATTATTTCTCAATTCAGCGTTCCCCATTCACTTTTGTTTTCCTTCCTTTCCCTTCACTTCCCATTCCTTCCGTTTTCTTATCTACCCTTCTCTTCCCTTCTCCCTTTTCTTCCCTCTCATATATTCCCTTCCTCCCCTTCAGCCCGTCCTTCCCTTCTTCCCTCTCTTCTCTTTTTTCATCTCTCTCGCCCTCTTCCCGTCCTCCCCGTTTTGCCTCTCTTCCCTTCTTCCCTTTCTCTTCTTCTCTTTCTCTTCCCCTCTTCCTGTCCTCCCCTTCTTCGTTCCCTCCCCTCTTCCTGTCTTCCCCTTCCATTTCTTCCCTTCTTCCTGTCCTCCCTTTTCTCTCCCTCTTTCCGTCTTCCCCTTCCTTTCTAACACTCTTCCCGTTCTCCCCTTCCTCTTTCCTCCTTCTCCTTCCTCCCTTCCCCCTTCCTTCATCTTTCCTTCCCCCTTCCTCCCTTCCCCCTTCCTTCTCCCTTCCTTCCCCCTTCCTTCCTTCCCTCCCCCTTCCTCCCTTCCCCCATTCCTTCCATTCGTTTTGCCACCCTCCTTTAATATTTTCTTTGCCACTTCTTTGACAGGATCTTTTCAGTGCGATATTATCAACAAGGATAGAAGCGCTAGTTAATGATTAAACAGAGCTTCAGTATTCCATATATCGCTCACAGTATCATATGTCATATATGATCGTGTGATATATCATATATCGCTTTCCACTCTAACTTGTACAGGTAATATCTCTGCTCTGGTTAGTTTTGGGTGTATGGGGGTACTCACGGCACAATTTTTGTCCTGTCGATAATTTAGGTATTTCAGTAACACCCTTACGAACCCGAGTCACGCGGTAGCCTTTTGACTGGAGACACTTCCACTCAAAAATAAAAGGGGGGAGGAGGAGGGTGGAAAAATGATAATTTTTATCATCGTCCCACATTCTGTCACTCTTGTGTCCTCTTCATCACCTCCCTGGATCCCCGCCTTTGATGCAATAATGTCCCCGGGGAACAGAAGACTCGCTACCTATCAGCGGCGTCACTGTAATACATTTGTATGTCTGTCGCCATCTGTTGGTTGGCAGTAATATGCAACTATGACCGCTCGTTGGGCCCAGGACAGTCCATAAATCTCGTCAGGTAGAAGAACAGACTTCAGCAGTTGACAGTACTTGTGTCCACGATGCCTGGAGGGCCTGGCTACAACGTGAGAGAGGCCACGGAGCGACGCGTATGGGGGTTGTGATTTATGGACTGCTGATGACTTCCCTTGGACCACACTAGTGTCCCTTTGCCGCGGTAGGCCGTGTGTGTGTGTGTGTGTGTGTGTGTGTGTGTGTGTGTGTGTGTGTGTGTGTGTGTGTGTGTGTGTGTGCGCGCGCGCGTGCGTGCACGTGTGTCTGTGTGTGTGCACGTGTGTCTGTGTCTGTGTGTGCACGTGTGTCTGTGTGTGTGTGCACGTGTGTCTGTGTGTGTGTGCACATGTGTCTGTGTGTGCACGTGTGTGTGTATTTGTATGTATGTGTGAATGCGTATTTGTATGTATGTGTGAACGTGTAATGTGTATTTCTGTATGAATGTGTATTTGCATGTTGGTACATGTGCGTATGTGTATTTGTACATGTGTGTATGTGTACTTGTGTCTGTATAGTATATTTGTGTACGTGTGTCGGTGTATATCATATATATATATATATATATATATATATAATGTTGAAACATTCTGACAAGTTGAAGTGGGTGGGAAGAGGAAAGAATAAAACTCAGAATAAGACTCCAGTCTTTCCTCTTCCCACCCACTTATATATATATATATATATATATATATATATATATATATATATATATATATATATATATATATACATGTGTGTGTGTGTGTGTGTATGAGAGAGACCATTTCTGTCTTCCCACACCAGAACAGCCCTATCCCCTTCCTCCCCTTCCTCTTTCATCCCCCGACCCTACTCCCACCTCCCTCAACCTCGCGGGAGTTTCGATTCCCCACCTGGTCCCACTGCGCAAGTCATTGCGCAGTCATCGCGCACCTCGACGGCCGGGTTGGGTTCCGTGGGTTGCCCACGCGCCCTGAGCTTCTGTCGTCATCATCAGGGGGAGCCTCGCGCTTAATCACTTGACTCGACCAAGATTTGTTTCGCCCGGCCACGCGGGGTCCTTTGCTGAAACGCTGCCGGCTTGGACAGGAAGGAGGAGGACGGAGGTGAGGAGGTGGAGGGGGAGGAGGAGGAAATGAAAATGGAAAGGGTGGAAGTGGAGAAGGTGGGTGAAATGGAGGAGGAGGTGGAGGGAGAAGAGGTGGTGGTGGAGGAAATGAAAATGGAAGAGGTGGGTGTGGAGAAGGTGGATGAAGTGGAGGAGGAGGTGGAAATGAAAATGGAAGGGGTGAAAGTGGAGTAGGTGGATGAAGTGGAAGAGGGGGTGGAGGGAGAAGAGGAGGTGGTGGAGGTAGAAATGGAGGGCGAGGTGGTGCAAGTAGAGATGGAGGAGGTGGAGTAGGGGGAGAATTATGAGGAGGAGGAGAAACAGCAACTGCAGCAGCTGCAACAGTACAGGAGAAGGTTGAGGTCAAAAAATGGATTGTATAGAGGGGCTACTTTATTGCCAACACCTGAAATTTGATTTATTTATTTAGTGATGTATTTACTTTTTACTTGTTTATTTTTTATTTTATTTTTAATTTATTTATTTACACATTATTTTTGATTTTATTTTATTTTATTCATAATTTTTTTTCTTTGCACACAATATTTCATCTTAGCGTGTGGGGAACGTGGACTCACTAAGATGGAGAGGGATCTCTCATGGCGTTAAAACGTTAACCAGGACAATTCTGGTGTAATTTATTTATTTTTATTTTTTAAATTATATACCATTTACACACACACACACACACACACACACACACACACACACACACACACACATATATATATATATATATACATATATATGTATATACATATATGTATATGTATATATATGTATATATATTATTTATCTATTTATTCATTTATTTATTTATTTATTCATTTATTTTTACTCGCGTGAGGTCAGTGATTTCCTTAACGAGAATATACTGCCTGGCTAACAAATTTTTTAGAGTACTTAATGTTTTAAGAAGCCTTATATTCGTGAACCTCGTTTCCAGGTTGACTCCCGTAGAACATGCCTCACCTGTAAAGACAGTGTCATCAACGATTTGGAGCGAGACTGAAACCCCTTGACTCTTTTCTTTTGCCTTAGTAAGGGTAGACTGTGGACATCGAAGCCACTGTGATCAATAACTGACTGAAGTTATACTTGTACGGAAGAGTGTCTGGTTTTCCGTAGAGATTCTTAAAGGCTAATGTTTCTCCTTCTCTCTTGCCACGGCGAGTCCTCAACTGAATGAAGTTATCTGGGACCATCTAGAACAATGGTTCTTAACCTTTTTCATCCTATGAGCCCCCGAGACTCTTCAGGGTACTTACCGCATCCTCTTTAAGAAATTTTGAAACACTGAACCTTGTGGAAAAGGGCAAGATAAAACACTGCTTTTGGTTGATATGTATACTGTAGCAGGCCACCGCACTTGTCACCATTGTTGCACTCGCCAAGCTGGTAAAAGCCCAATTGTCTCATTCAAACGTATGAAAATATATTGTTCTCCCGAATCCTTTGTGACCCCGCTAAGAAACGCCAAACGACCCCCCCACAGGGGGTCACGACCTTCAGGTTAAGAACCGCTGATCTGGAAGAATAAAAGGTGTCAGAGGTGGATGGCACTGTGGCACTCTCCTCACGATCTGTCGTGCCACAACGAGGTTCTGAATACAGGTTTACTAGTGATTTCTACCATACTTAAGTTCCTGTGAACTGAAAAGAATCGTTTGGTGTCAAGCAGGGCCAAGTAATTCACGGTGGTATTCTTAAAAAAAAGTCTTTCCTTGTATAAATCTTATGTAAATCCTTGGGAGGGAAAGATTTATATATGGAAAGATTTTTTTTAAGAATACCACCGTAAGATTCTTACTGTGTTATTCTTAAGAAAATTAATTCCTTATATGAATTTTATATAAATCCTCGGAAGGGAAAGATTTATATAAGGATTTTTTTTTTTTTTAAGAATAGCACAGTCAGTGTCTATAGGGCCTTCCCTCAGGTGATTAAAATCGCTTGACGGTAGCTAGAATAGACGAATAAAAACGCCATTGGGCTAGACCTCAGGCTCTGGCGGCAGCAGTGTGACGTCATAGTGACGTCACGTAAGCCTGCGTCGCGGGTTCTATAGTGACGCAAGGGTTCTTAGTGACGTAGATTTTTTTTTTTTTTTTTGTGGTTACGTTGACTTTCCAGTGACGTCATAGTGCTTGCAATGTCCGGTGTTTGGCATCCTGATGATGACATCGAAGGAGGAGTGACGTCAGTGATGCTATACATTAGGTGATATCCTTATGTGGAGGTATGAAAGCCACTTTTGGTGGTAAGGGTTGAAGTCAAGGCACATAGTATATAGACTATGCATTGAGTTAGCTCGTTATCGAACGGGGTAGAAGTTTGTCATTTAGGAGGAATATCATTACAGGAAACCACAGGTAATCATCCCAACCCTCTTAGCACATAATTTATTTATTTATTCATTTATTCAGGTATTCATTTACTTATTTACGAGGCGAGGGGGGTATGTGTAAGTCAAAAAGTATTTAGATAGAAATTTCCAACACTTTCTTGATGCAACTAATTCTAAATACCACCAGGATATTTCAATCACCCAAGAAATATCCTTTGGCCAGAAGGGCTTAGGAATATGGTCATCAGCAACGCATCGTTCTGGACTAATGACCAAGATATACATAACCACAAAAAAAAAGTGTTATGCATAATGAATATAAATGGGCTAATGAATGAGTTAGGGTCAGCCAGGATGATCTTG
>NC_134781.1:20112102-20127102 GCF_046742065.1 Oratosquilla oratoria | reverse complement strand
TATGTATATATATATATGTATATATATATATATATATATATATATATATATATATATATGTATATATATATCGGATCATTTTTATGACAGTTGCATGCATGATTCGAACCCACTGCTTTCGGCCACCCGTAAGACCACCCCTAAGATCGGTTTGATGTCGCTGTTACTAGCGAATTTCTCTCATATATAAATATATATATATATATATATATACATATATATATATATATATATATATATATATATATATATATATATATATATATATATATAACCAAATCCAAAGAAACCTGAGAGCTCAAGGAAGCCCGAGACCACTAAACAAGTTGTATGCGAGCGACCAGCCGGAGTCTCTTTGAGAAAGGGTCTCCGGATACCAACGAAAGACAGAGCCGCGGCGGAGACCCGTCATGGGCCGCCGTAGTCTGGAGATCCAGATGACTTAAGTGTGGAACCGAGGTGTTGCAACGAATTCCTGAAGGTGTCTGGAGGAGGAGAAGGAGGAACTCGAGGTGGTCCATTGGGAGTGTAGGAAGAGGAGGAGGAAAAAGGAAAGAATTTGCCGTTATTTCCTGCTCTCCTTCCTTCGAATTTTCATAATTTCCACTGTACCATTCCCCCTACCTAACTCCCCCTCCTCCCTCCCTCCCCCACTCCCTCTTATCATCTTTGAATTCATATCTTTTTCCCTCTGTCACTTACCCTTCCATCCCTTCCCCTACCCCATCTACCCCTCCTCTCCTACCTCATTTTCATTCCCTTCCATTCCCTTTCCTTTCTCTCCCTCCCCTTCCTATGCCTCCCGTTCCCTTTACTTTCTCCCCTGCTCCCCTTCCCTCTCCCCTATTCCTCCCTTCTTGTCCTTCCCCTTCCCTCCCCTCCCCTCTCGTCCCTTTCCCTTCCCTCCCCTCCCCTACATCTTCGTCCCTTCCCTCCCCCCCTCTCGTTCCCCCCTCCCCTCCCCTCTCGTCCCTCCCCTCCACTTTCACCCCTTCCTACCCCTCCTCTCTCGTCCCTCCCCATCCCTCCCCTCTCGTCCCTCCTCTCCCCTCTTGTCTCTTCCCATCCCTCCCTTCTTGTCCCTTCCCTTTCCTCCCATCCTTTTCCTTTCCCTCCCTTTCCCTACCCTCTTCTATCCACTTCTCTCTTCTTCTCTCATCGTCACTTCTCTCTTCACTCTCCTCTCTCCTCCCCTTCTATCTCCTTTCCTTCTTTCCCTTCCCTTCTTCTCTCCTCCACTCTCCTCCTTTTCCTTCCCTTCTCCCCTCCTCTCCCCTTCTTTTCCTTCCATTCATCTCCCCTCTTCCATTCTTTTCCTTCCCATACTCTCCCCTCTCCTCCCCTCCTTTCCTTCTTTTCCTTCACATTTCCTCCCCTCTCTTCTCCTCGCCTTCCCTTCTCTCCTCCATTCCCTTCTTCCTTCTCCTCCCCTTTCCTTTTTATCATTCACCTCTTCTCCCCTCTTCTCTCCACCTCTTTTCCTCTCTCCTCCCCTCTCTTACTCAATCCTCCACTCTTTCCCCTCACCTCGCCTCTCCTTCCCTCGCTCTTTCTCTCCCTTTCCTTCCCACATCCTTCCCGTACCTGGCCCGTTGCCTCAGCGCCCTCGCCCGCCACCTCTTCTCCGAGCGCCTTCGTGCCTCCTGGTTGGGGAATGAGGCACCGGAAATAGCGTCGCCATTTGCATACCGACGGAAATCAGGTAGACACACACACACACACACACACACACACACACACACACACACACACACACACACACACACACACACACACACACACACACACACACACACACACACACACACACACACACACACACACACACACACACACACACACACACACACACACACACACACACACACACACAGACAGACAGACAGACAGAGTGGTAGAGTTCCCGGCTGCCACTACGGCGTTCCAGGTTCGAATCTCTCTCAAGGCTGAAATAATTTCAGTATCGCTGCGCTGCGGGTCGTTATTCTAACTCCTGTGAGAGCGGAATTGGGTGTGTGTGTGTAAGGTCACAGTATTACCCATAGATCGGTCATATATGAGCTCTGAGCTCTCTTCCGGGGGCGGGGAAGTAGCTGCCGATCACGAGTCCAACACGTGATATAATACTATAGTGAATCTCACACAGACACACACACACACACACACACACACACACACACACACACACACACACACACACACACACACACACACACACACACACACACACACACACACACACACACACACACACACCTCCACGCTTGGTGGCGAATGCATTTATCTCTTCATAGGACAACACGCACGGGAATTACGCAAAAAGGAGAAGAGGGCGGACGCAAAGATGAAGGACTTAGGAGTGGGAAAGGGCCAGAAATAAAGATTTATTTATGCAACCCATTCTAGAATGTAGTGTATGATGTAGATAGTTTAGCTCATCGTGCGACATTGTTGCCATGACATAAGAGTTGAGGAAAAAGAAAAGAAAAAATATATATATATATGTGTGTGTGTCTCCAATTTGTGTCTTCCCCATCCCTCAAACCAATAACTCAATTTTCATTCCCCCCTTTTTTCTTTTCTTTTTTTTCTTTTCTTTTTTCTTTTCTTTTTTCTTTTTCTTTTTTCTTTTTCTCCACCTGGTTCCTATTACCAGGTTGTTAGGATCCCTTCTCATGACCTCTGGCAAAGCGCATATTTTTGACTCGCACAGTCGGGGCGAAAAGTGCTGTCTGCGGCGAAAAAGTTTATGGTGACAAGAAGAGGGTGGTTACAATTTGCATTCTAAGTGCGGGGAGAGGGTGGGGAGGATAATAATAAAACGATCCGGAAATCTGGCAGGATAACCCAACAGCGAGCTTTTGGACTTGTATGGCTTTAGTTGGGAGGAAACACACACACACACACACACACACACACACACACACACACACACACACACACACACACACACACACACACACACACACACACACACACACACACACATACATACATACATACATAATACACACACACACACACACACACACACACACACACATACATACATAATACACACACACACGCACACACACACACACACACACACACACACACACACACACACACACACACACACACACACACACACACACACACACACACACACACACACACATTTGTGTAGTTTTTTGCAGAAACACGTGAAAATTATTTTACAGAAAAACCACTGGTGAATGAGAAACTTAGTTCGAACGTTTTCGTCTATTTAAGACATCATTCCCTGAAGATGTCTTAAATAGACGAAAACGTTCGGACTACGTTTCTTATTTATCAGTGATTTTTCTGCAGACACACATATATGCACATGCATGTATATACATGTATGCATACATACATGCACACACACACGCGTGCATGTATAATTTGTATTTGTGTGGTTATGTATATACACTGCTCAGGTTCATGAATTGGCTTTCCTGTCTCCGATGTAGACAGGATATGGAACTTTACATACAGTATGTGTACATGCGGGTCCGAAAGCGTACATGTACGTAACTCCAACAGTACGTGACTAAATCCCCTTTCATGGATCCTTCACAGTGGTAGCTAGGATCCTCCTAAGGGCTTCCGAGGCCAGCCCCTCTGGGCCGCGGCACAATGCCGGATGCTCCAGTCGAACGAATCCGTGAATGGTTTATGAAATTAGTTCCACCCTGGAGTGAGATGGACGGTGTCGGGAGGTGGTACTGGCGCCCGTTCGGGTGGGATAGGGCTGTGACCCATTGTGGGCTGACTCTCATCCTCCCTCGCCGTGCTGGTAGTGTGACCAACCGGTTCCATTGTAGCGGGGATGTCCTTGACCAATCGGAATGGAGTGGTGCTGATGTCATACCAATACGTCATCGGCTCGGAGGAGCGGAACATGGCCTGTCCGGGCTCGAGGGGAATCCCGCCTCCTTTTGTTGACCTTTGACTGCAGGAGGGTGGTGAGCGGGTGGTGGGGTCTTCTTCGGCCGAATAAAATCGTCTGACGGCAACCGGAACAAGACGAGTCGGCTTGGACAGGGATAGGGTCAAGAGTCTATACAATTGACCTGACTCAATCTAACGAGCCTCAGCCTCCATAGGGGCCCACAGCCTCCAGAAGGGCCTTCAGCTTCCAGATGGACCCTCAGCCTTCAGAGGGGCCTTCAGCTTCGAGAAGGGCCTCAACCCTCAGAGGGGTCTCAGCCTCCAGAGGAGCCTCAGCCTCCAGAGGGGCACTCAACCTCCAGATGGACCCTCAACCTCCAGAGGGGCCTTCAGCCTCCAAATGGACCCTCAGCCTCCAGAGGGGCCTTCAGCTTCGAGAAGGGCCTCAACCTCCAGAGGGGCCTCAGCCTCCAGAGGCGCCTCAGCCTCCAGAGGAGCCTCAGCCTCCAGAGGGGCCCTCAGCCTCCAGATATACCTCAGCTTCGAAGGGCCTTAACCTCCAGACGGGCCTCAACCACCAAAGGGATCTCAACTTCTTGATGGGCAGTTCAGTGGTTCTCAAACTATGGGTCGCCACCCAAAATTGGGTCGCGAGATCAATTCTGATGGGTCGCAGGGTCCCACGATTTGAAATACTGGTAAATGAGAAGCAGCACCACGGATCCCATTAATTTAGTTTTCTGAAGGAAATGTAGTGCCATGGATTCTCTTAATTTAGTTTTGTTAAAGAAAAGATGTACACATTATTATTATATATCACTGTCCATTTTCTCTTTACTTTATTCTCATTTTATTTTCATCGTAACAATAGGTTAGATAAAATGATGTCTATATTACATTATTACAACAACCAAGAATGTCGTGCGTGTTTAATCATATTGCGTATATGAAATTATAAATAAAAAAAATAAAAGCTTATCTCACTTGTTCTCGCGGAACCCTTAGGGATATTTTGCGGAATCTTAGGGTTCCGGGGAATCCTGGTGCTCTCTCGAGGGCCTCAGCCTTCAGAGGGGCCTCAGCCTCCAGAGGTCCTTCGGCCTCTAAAGGGCCCTTACCCTCCAGAGGGCCCTCAGCCTCCAGGGGGCCCTCAGCATCCAGGGGGGTCTGAGCATCCAGGAGGAACTCAGCTTCTAGAGTCCCCTCATCCTTCAGAAGGCCTTAGTCTCTAGACGTCTAGAGTGATCTTAACTCTTTATCTTTTAAGATTGGTTCATCCAACCATCCTCACCCTCCGGGCGGGGCTCAAAATTCGGTGAGCCTCAGTTCCTGATGGGTCCCGTTTCTCCAAAGGGCATTAACATCGTCGACGGTGTTCCAGAGATCACAGACTTCCCATCATTATGTGAGGGCGGGGAGGAAAAAAATTTGAAGAAAAAAATCTGGACAATTACGTTTCGCCTTTTGTTTTTGTTTTTTCTTTATTTTTTCCCCCCGACCTCGTTATGGCGACGCCTTTGTCTTACGAGGTCGCTGTCGGGCCGTCGTCTTCTCGCGGTGTCATTATCATAACATCTACTTGGATTCCAATTGCTTGCGGCTCAAGTGTAATCGCTTGTAGTGTGGCAGTTACTGACATCCGGTTTAGCTTCTCGCCCCACCCACCCCCGCGTTCCCAACTTTCCCTTCCTCTCTCTCCATAATCTTCCTTCTCTTCACTCCTCCGTTTGCCTTTTTCCTTTCTCCTCTGCCTTACTTTTCTCTTTCTCCCTTCCTCTCCTTTCTTGTCTCTCCCTCCCTTCCTCTCCCTCCCTTTCTTTCCTTCTCCCTCACTTCCTCTCGCTCTCTTTCTGTCCTCCCTATCTGTCCCTCGATTTCCTCTCCTTCCATTCCTCTCCCTCCCTTCCTCTCCCTCCCTTCCTCTCCCTCCCTTCCTCTCCCTCCCTTCCTCTCCCTCCCTTCCTCTCCCTCCCTTCCTCTCCCTCCCTTCCTCTCCCTCTCTTTCCTTTCTTCTCCCTCCCCTCCTCTCCCTCCATTTCCTTCCTTCTCCCTTCCTCTCCCTCCCTCTCCCTCCCTTTCTCTCCCTCCCTTTCTCTCCCTCTTTTCCTCTTCCTCCCTTTCTCTCCCCTTTCTCTCCCTCCCTTTCTCCCCCTCCCTTTCTCCCCCTCCCTTCCTCTCCCTCCCTTCCTCTCCCTCCCTTCCTCCCCCTCCCTTTCTCTCCCTCCCTTCCTCTCCCTCCCTTCCTCTCCCTCCCTTCCTCTCCCTCCCTTCCTCTCCCCCTTTCTCTTCTCTTCCAGCGTCTTCTCTCCCTCATCTATCCTTCTCCTCCTTCCAACTTTGCCTCCCATCTTCTTTTGATATTTTTGTTTAACTTTCCAGTCCTCGTTCCTTTTCCATCTCTTGTCTGATTCTTTCCATTTTCATGTGTCCCTTGTTTGTTCCATTCTCTTCTCTCTCTTCGATTTCTTCGTTCCATCATTCCCTCTGGCCTTTTACACTCCTCCCATCTTTTTCCTCTACCTCTCTTTTTCCTCTTCCTCTCTTTATCCTCTTCCTCTCTGTTTCCCTTTCCTCTCTTTTTCCTCTTCCTCTCTTTTTCCTCTTGCTCTCTTTTTCATCTTCCTCTCTTTTTCCTCTTTCTCCTCTTTTCCTCTTCCCCCCCTTTTCCTCTTCCCCTCTCTTTCTTCTTTCTCTTTTTCTCTTCCTCTTTTTCCTCTTCCTCTCTTTTTCCTCTTCCTCTCTTTTTCTTCTTCCTCTCTTTTTCCTCGTCCTCTCTTTTTCATCTTCCTCTCTTTTTCCTCTTTCTCCCCTTTTCCTCTTTCCCCCCTTTTCCTCTTCCCCTCTCTTTCTTCTTTCTCTTTTTCTCTTCCACTTTTTCCTCTTCCTCTCTTTTTCCTCTTCCTCTCTTTTTCCTCTTCCTCTCTTTTTCCTCTTCCTCTCTTTTTCCTCATCCTCTCTTTTTCCTCTGACCTCCATTGTCCCTCTTTTCCTCTCAACCTCTTTTTCTCTCTCCCTTCTCCCCCCACTTCCACTCGTTTCACCCTTATCTTGCCATTTGCCTTTGACTTGCCATCTCATTCTATTCCTTACAGTCCTCCCTTCCTACCTACTTCCCTCCCTTCCTACCTCCTTCCCTTCCTCCCTCCCTTCCTACCTCCTTTCCTTCCTCCCTCCTTCTCTCTCTTCCTACCTCTCTGCCTCCCTCCTTCCCTCCCTGCCTCCCTCCCTTCCTCTCTGCCTCCCTCCTTCTCTACTTCCCTTCCTCCCTCCTTCCCTCCCTCCCTCCCTCCCTCCCTCCCTCCTTCTCTGCCTCCCTTTGTATTCTCTAACACTTCTTGATCACCTTTTATCTCTTATTGTGTTTCCTTTCATCCTTTATTTTCCTTTCCTCCCTCCCTCACTCCCATCCAACCATACTCGTACCATCAGTCTAGGCTTATTTCCTTCTTTCCCTTTCTCCGTTCCTCCCTTCCCCTGCTTTTACCTTCCCTCGCTTTTCCTTTCCATAGCCCCTCCTTTCCCCCGCTCTTCCCTACCCCAACTCTTCCCTTTCCACGGTCCTCCCTTGCCCCACTCCTCCGTTCACCCTCTGCTTCCTTGCCCCTCTGCTTCCTTGCCCCACTCCTCCCTTCTCCTTCTTCTCCTTTCCCTCTCCTCCGTTCCCCAGCTCTTCCCTTTCCTCGCTCCTTTCTTCCCCCACTCCTCCTTTCCCCCGCTGCTCCTTTCCCCCGCTCCTCCTTTCCCCCGCTCCTCCCTTTCCCCTACTCCTCCCTTCCCCCTTTCTTCCCTTTCCACGCTCCTCCCTTGTCCCACTCCTCCGTTCCCCCTCTGCTTCCTTGCCCCACTCCTCCCTTCTCCCTCTCCTCCTTTCCCTCTCCTCCGTTCCCCAGCTCTTCACCTTTCCTCGATCCTTTCGTCCCCCACTCCTTTCCCCCGCTCCTCCCTTTCCCCTACTCCTCCCTTCCCCCTTTCTCCCCTTCCTCTGCTCCTCCCTTTCCCCTTTCTTCCATTCTCCTGCTCCTCCCTTTCCCCTGCTCTTCCCTTTCCCCCGCTCCTCCCTTTCCCCGCTCTTCCCATCCCTACTCCTCCCTTCCCCCTTTCTACCCTTCTCCTTCTCCTCCATTTTCCCTGCTCCTCCCTTTCCCCTGCTCCTCCCTTTCCCCGTTCTTCCCTTCCCTACTCCTTCCTTCCCCCTTTCTACCCTTCCCCTGGTCCTCCCTTTCCCCTGGTCCTCCCTTTCCCCTGCTTCTCCCTTTCCCCACTCTTCCCTTCCCACACTCCTCCCTTTCCCTTTTCTTCCCTTCCCCTCCCTTTCCCCTGCTCTTCCCTTTCCCCCGCTCCTCCCTTTCCCCGCTCTTCCCATCCCTACTCCTCCCTTCCCCCTTTCTACCCTTCTCCTTCTCCCTTTCCCCTGCTCCTCCCTTTCCCCGTTCTTCCCTTCCCTACTCCTTCCTTCCCCCTTTCTATCCTTCCCCTGGTCCTCCCTTTCCCCTGGTCCTCCCTTTCCCCTGCTTCTCCCTTTCCCCGCTCTTCCCTTCCCACACTCATCCCTTTCCCTTTTCTTCCCTTCCCCTCCCTTTCCCCTGCTCCTCCCTTTCCCCTGCTCCTCCCTTTCCCCTGGTTCTTCCTTCCCCTGCTCCTCGCTTCCCCTCCCTTTCCCCTTTCTTCCCTTCCCCTCCCTTTCCCCTGCTCCTCCCTTTCCTCTGGTTCTTCCTTCCCCTGCTCCTCCCTTCCCCTGCTCCTCCCTTCCCCTCTCTCTCCCCTTTCTTCCCTTCCCCTCCCCCTCCCTTCCCCCTCTCTCTCCCCTTTCTTCCCTTCCCCTCCCTTTCCCCTCTCTTCCCTTCCCACACTCCTCCCTTTCCCCTTTCTTCCCTTCTCCTCCCTTTCCCCTGGTTCTCCCTTCCCCCTTTCTACCCTTCCCCTGCTCCTCCCTTCCCCTCCCTTTCCCCTTTCTTCCCTTCCCCTCCCTTTCCCCTGCTCCTCCATTTCCCCTGCTCCTCCCTTCCCGCACTCCTCCCTTTCTCCCTTCTCTTTTCCTCTGCTCCTTCCTTCCCCTGACAAGAGGGTAGTCCACTTCATCAATCTCGTCTGTGTCGTTGTGGCTCCATCTGCGGGTCCCTTGGGAAACTCCAGGTACACTCGTGTTGCGCGAATTTCTGGTACACCCAAGATAAACAATGGCTTCATAATGTGCCAAATTCGTCCTTAAAGGAAGATAAAGCTTAATAACCAGAAAATGTTGTTAAAAAAAAAATCTGAAGGTATTTGACATATGTATCGGTTCAATAATTAATTCTTATATTTTTTATTAGTTAACTGGTTAACTTGTTTATTTGTGATTGGTTGGTGATGTATAACTGCACAGTTTATTTTCTTACAGTCTTACCAAACCGGGTTAAGGCAGCAAGGTGCGTTCTTGTTAGGTTATATGCAAAGTTACAGTAATAAATTGGACCAAATATGCTTTATGACTTCAAGCCATATTTTCTAAATCTGTAAGTACTTTGATATGTAGACAGAAATACAGTAAATTCACAAAAAATAATAAAATTTTGCCAGCACATTTTTTGGTAGATTTTAATGAATCTTTATATATGTATTTCTTTATTTCTTCAGTTACTTGCTTATTTATTCATTTATTAATTTGATTGTCTATCCTAAATTGCACTAATAACGAATTATAGAAGAAAATTTTCTTACATGTCTCTTGTTACCAGATAACACAAGTGGTCGAGGAACTTGTTCCTCCGGCTGTACATATTAAGCGCCTGTGTATGTGTTTGTATTGTTGTGTGTGTTTTGTATATGTATGTATATTATGTGTGTGTGTATTGTGTGTGTGTGTTTTGTATGTATATGTGTATATGTTTGTGTGTGTACTGTGTATTGTGTGTGTGTTTGGTATTTGTATTATATATATATATATATATATATATATATATATATATATATTATATATACTGTATATATATATATATATATATATATATATATGTGTGTGTGTGTGTGTGTTTTGTATGTATATGTGTATATATATGTGTATATATTTGTGTGTGTGTGTTTTGTATGTATATGTGTGTGTGTGTTTTGTATGTATATGTGTATATATTTGTGTGTGTGTGTATTGTGCATTGTGTGTATATGTATTGTGTGTGTATGCGTATTGTGTGTATGCGTATTGTGTGTGTGTTTTGTATGTGTATATATTTGTGCCTATGTTTTGTATGTATATGTGTATATATTTGTGTGTGTGTATGTATTGTGTATTCAGTGTGTATGTGTATTGTGTGTGTGTTTTGTATGTGTATGTGTTTGTGTCTGTATTGTGTATTTGTGTGTGTTTTGTATGTGTATATGTTTGTGTGTGTATTTTGGTTTGTGTTTTGGTGTGTATGGGTATGGGTACAGAGATAACCCGGAAGGGAAGGGAAGGGAAGGGAAGGGCCAGATGTCCGGAGTGGTTAACAGCTCGTTTCTGTTACCGGATCCCTCCGATGTCGAAGGAGTGTTTGAGGGTCGGAGGGACGGAGGGGGGCAGGGCGACGGAGGGAAGCTGATGGATGGAGTCCTGTACAAAGGCGTGACGCAATAAAGGTCAGCTCTCTTTTCTCTCTTCTCTTTTCTCTTATCTTTTCTCTCTTCTCTTCTCTCTCTTCTCTTTTCTATCTTCTCTTTTCTCTCTTCTCTTTTCTCTCTTCTTTTGCTCTCTCTTTCACGATCTTTCTCTTTCTTATTCCTTACTCTTCCTCTTTCTATTTCTTATTTTTCTATTTTATTTTTTGTTTATTTCTTTTGGTCGTTCTTTCTTTGCCTTTCCTTTTCTCTTTCTTCCTCTCTTCCTCTTCCTTCCTCTCTCTTCCCCTAACTTTCTCTCCCCATCTCTCTTTTTCCCCTTTATCCTTCATTCTACCTATTTCTTCTCCTTCACCACTTTCTCCCTTTCTCCTTCTCTCTCCCTCTTTTTCCCTCTTCTCCTCTTCTCCTCTCTATTTCTCTCTCTCACTGTCTTCCTCTTTCTACCTCCTTTGGCTCTCTCTCCCTCTTTCTCACCCCTTCTTTCTCCCTCTCTCCCTCTTTCCTCCTCTTTAGCCTCTCTTCCTCCCTTTTCATTTCCCTTCTCTCTCTTCTTTCCTCTTTTCCGTGCCCTCACTGTCCCTCTCCCTTTCAATCTCTGAAAATATAATGTGTGTGTTTGTGTGTGTTTGTGTGTGTGTGTCTGTGTGTGTGTGTGTGTGTGTGTGTGTGTGAGAGAGAGAGAGAGAGAGAGAGAGAGAATGAGAGAGACTGAGAGAGAGATAGATCATCAGTCAAACCAGGGTGATTAGTCTTGTTTGTGTATTTGTTACGTGTGTGTGTGTGTGTGTGTGTGTGTGTGTCGGAACTGGAGTCGGATGGAGTGTCAAGGAGTGTGTTACGTTCGGGTGCCATGTTGAAAGACAAGGCAAGGAGAGGGGAGGGAGGAGGAAGGGGAAGGGACGGGAAAGGGGATGGGGAAGGGACGGGAAGGGGGGTTGTTTGTGCTCGCCTAGCGTCCTTAGCTATTGTATGGTATTCGTTGATTCTATTTTCTTTTTACATACATATACCAAAGGCTTTTCCCCCCTACACGGGGGGTAGCCAAAAAGAAAAAGTCATAGAAACCGCTCCCACTCATTCCATTTCCTATATATTCCACTCCCCTCCACCCTCCTCCGTCCCCCCTATCTTGGCACCTCCTGGATGACGGGTCATCCCTGCATCCTGTCCTCTGCCCTGGGTCAGAAGCAGTGTCGCAAGACAGTACATCCACAGCAAGGCCGCTTCATAATTGTTTTTTTACTTTCTATAATATTTTCAATTGTAATAGTGACCCAGTTAGAAAGGATATTAGATTAAAAGAAATCAAGTCAACACAGTGAGCCTGAAATATATCATAACAACAACCCATTATTGTCTACAGGTATATGGACAGGATCGCTTGTGAACTGAATTATGTTTTATTGGTGATGGTTTTCCATAAGTTGTTTGGAATATTAGATGTCCCATAAAGATATCTATTTGAAACTTCTCGTAACGTTGTTGAATTTATTGGTCTGTGGTGTCAATTGTCTGGGAAATGGTCATCAATTTGAATAATTGCGAACACGTATGGAGGACTAGACTATACTCTTGATTTCAGACTGATGACCACCATTTTCTAGGCAACGTTATGAAACATTTGAAAGGGAGATTTTTCTTCCTCTTCTTCTTCTTCTTGTCATTGTTATTATTATTTGTAGTAGTTTTAACTATTAATTATTTTAATTAATATTATATTATTTATTATTATCATTATTAATAACATTAATAATAACTATAATAATTATAATAATAATGATAAAATTACAAGAGTGATAATCATAATAATTTCTTTTTAGGGGTGGGGGAGGTAATCTATATATCGAGTTAATAGAATTTATCTTATTTTTTATTCCAAGTGTATAGGGAAGTTTGCTAGAGCAAGGACTTAGGCAAGCACCCTGGTTTCCTGTTCCTACGTCACGTGGAGTCACCGTTGTTCGCCAACTAATCACCTCCGATGCTGTGATAGGCTCATCCATCAGGGCGCGTGGCACATACCTGTCTGTCAGCTCCTCTTATCAAGACGTTCTCTTCTTCCCGCAGGAGGAGGAGGAGGAGGAGGGAGGGGGAGGAGGGGACAGGACTAGAAGGACGAGGGGGGAGGAAGGAGGTCGGAAGGGGGAGGAGGGGGTTGGAATGGAGAAAGGAAAGGGAAGGAGGAGGTTGGAAGGTGGTAGGAGGAGGTTGGAAGGGGAGGAGATGGTTGGAAGGGAGAAGTTAGGAGGAGGTTGGAAGGGGAAGGAAAGGGAAGGAGGAGGTTGGAAGGGGGAAGGAAAGGGAAGGAAGAGGTTGGAAGGGGAAGGAGGAGGTTGGAAGGGGAGGAGGAGTAGTAGGCTGGAAGGGGGAAGGAAGAGTATGGAAGGGGGAAGGAAAGAGAAGGAGGAGGTTGGAAAGGGAAAGGAAAGGGGAGGAGGAGGTTGGAAGGGGAAGTAGGAAGTTGGAAGGGGAAGTAGGAGGTTGGAAGGGGAAGTAGGAGGTTGGAAAGGGAAAGGAGTAGGTTGGAAGGAGTAGTAGGTTGGAAGGGGGAAGGAAGAGCATGGAAGGGAGAAGGAAAGAGAAGGAGGAGGTCGGAAGGGGGAGGAGTAGGTTGGAAGGGGGAGGAGTAGGTTGGAAGGGAGAAGGAGGAGGTTAGAAGGGGGAAGGAAAGGGAAGGAGGAGGTTGAAAAGGGAGAAGGAGGAGGAGGTTGGAAGGGTAAAGGGAAGGGAAGGAGGAGGTCGGAAGGTGGGGGGGAGAAGGTGTCGCTTGCCAGCAGCCTCAGGACCTCCCACGACGCCTCGGCTGTAATTAATCAACCAAGGTGAAGGTGTTCACTCCTGAAGAAGAAGAAGAGGAAAAAAAAGAGGAGGAGGAAGAGGAGGAGGAGGAGGAAGAAGAAGAAGAAGAAGAAGAGGAGGAGGAGGAGGAAGAATAAGAAGAAGAGGAGGAGAAGAAGGAGGAAGAATAAGGAGAAGAGGAGGAGGAGAAGAGGAGGAGGAAGAAGAGGAGGAGGAGGAGGAAATGAAGGTGGTCAGTGACGAGCGCTGGCTTCTGACATAGTGATGTTTTTGATACATGATGTCAAGTCCATGCAGTCTTCCTTTTCTCTTAATTCTTTACTTCCTCCCTCTCCTTCTTTTCTCTTTTCCTTCCCCTCCCCCTCCCCTTCTTCCCTCCTTCCATTCTGCTCCCCTTCCCAGTCTTCCCTCTTTCCTTTCCCCTCCCCTTCCTCTTCTTCCCTATTTCCTTTCTTCTCCCCTTCTCCTTCTTCCCTTTTTCTTTCCCCCTTCCCTCACCTTCTCCCACTCCCTCCCTCCCCCTACCCCTCAGGTTCAGCAATAAGTAGTAAGTGGATCTGAGAGCCAGGGGTCGGAGAGGGTCGTCTCCCTCCCGCCCATCTTCAAAATTCAACGCCTTCACAGGAAGGTGCGGCCCCGGAAGGCTGATGCTCAGTCTCCGGACCAGACCCAAGATCCTTCATAACTTGTACTGTTTCATATACTTTTTCACTTTAGTAGAGATGACAACCGGCGACTGATCCCTTAGGCCCCTTTCACTCTAGGCAACTAGTGACGGTCACTAGTTGCCTACCATTATTCTAAATTGAGCCTTTCACACTACGTGAATGCGGTTGCCCGGTTGCGCAACAGGCTATGGCTGTTGCCCGCTCCGGTAACAAGTGACCGTCACTGCCAGTTGCCGTCACAGACCGTCTCTTTTTCTTGACCAGCAAAGCAACAGAAGCACCTCCTCCATCGATACCATTCTTTCGACTAATGAAATGGTGAGGAAGGATTCCACAACTCGGTGACAGTCACTGGTTGCTTGCAGTTGCCCGAGACTTTCACACGAGGCAACTAGTGACCGCCACTAGTGACGGTCACTAGTTGCCTACTGTGAAAGGGGCCTTACTATGACTAATATAAGAGGTGATATAAAAACAACAGCTTGTTAAGGCTCACTATTTCTTCTCGAGGAGATGTATAGAAGATACCAAGGATTGTAGCACCGTCCATAGACCCTTCCTCGTCTCCTTTCATCTCTCTCTATTCATCACCTTCCACTTCCCTTCCTTTCCTCTTACCTTTCCCCTCCCCTTCTTTCCTCTTTCCTTTCCCCTCCCCTTCTTTCCTCTTTCCTTTCCCCTCCCATTTTTTCCTCTTTCCTTTCCCCTCCCCTTCTTTCCTCTTTCCTTTCCCCTCCCCTTTTTCCTCTATCTTTTCCCCTCCCCTTCTTTTCTCTTTCCTTTCCCCTCCCATTCTTTCCTCTTTCCTTTCCCCTCCCTCCTTTCCTCTTTCTTTTCCCCTCCCATTCTTTCCTCTTTCCTTTCCCCTCCCCTTCTTTCCTCTTTCCTTTACCCATCATTCTTTCCTCTTTCCTTTCTCCTTCCCTTCTTTCCTCTTTCCTTTACAATCCCCTTCTTTCCTCTTTCCTTTCACCTCTTCCCCTCCTTTCATCTTTCATTTCCCCTCCCCTTCTCCTCCTTTTCTCTTTCCCTTCCCCTTCCCCTTTTCCCCTCTTTTCTT
>NC_134781.1:20089602-20104602 GCF_046742065.1 Oratosquilla oratoria | reverse complement strand
AGACTAGAGTGAGGTTCATTACTTTGTAGCTCCTCCCTGGCTTGGCTTGGCTGGTTCACTGGCTTGGTTTGATTGGATGTCTGGTTCGGTTGGCTGGTTTGGCTGACTGGCTTGGTTGTCTAGTTTGGCTGACTGGCATGGTTATTTGGTTTGGCTGGCTTAGTTTTACTTGGCTGGGAGGTTTGGATGGTTTGACTGGCTTGGATGTCTGGTTTGGCTTTTTGGCTTGCCTGTCTGGTTACACCGGCTTGGTTATCTAGTTTGGCTGGCTTGGTTGTCTGGTTTGATTGGCTGGTATGGTTGTCCGGGTTGGCTGGCTGGCATGGTTGTCCGGCTTGGCTGGCTGGCATGGTTGTCCGGCTTGGCTTTGCTTGGCTGTCTGGCTTGTCTGGTTGGCTGGCGCACGTGCCTGGCCAATATTGGGACCTGGATGTCTGCATCCATGGGGGCGTGCGTCCTGGTGCACGCCATCATCACACGCACGCACTCGCTTATACACATATGCATGCACACTTGTCCACATGTACATGTGATGTACGTGCGCGCACGCACGCACGCACACACACACACACACACACACACACACACACACACACACACACACACACACACACACACATACACACACACGAATACGTGCACACATACACACACACACACATACACACATACACACACACACACACACACACACACACAAACACACACGAATACACACACACACACTAACACACACACACACACATACACACACACACACACACACACACACACACAGACATGCACACAAACACACACGAATACACACACACACACACACACACACACACACACACACACACACACACACACACACACACACACACACATACACACGACTTGGTGGCGCGGTTGGTAAAGTCCCAGGCTGTCAGTATGGCGGTACCGGCGGTACCTGGTTCGAATCCTGCCCAGGGCTGAAATTATTTCAGTATCGCTGCGCTTCGAGTCGTTACTCCAACTCTCGTGGGCGGGGAGTTGGGTGTTTGTGTGCGTGAAAGGTCATAGCATTACCCATAGATCGGTCATACGATCTCTGAGCTCTCTTCCGGGAGGGAAATAGCTGTCGATCACGAGTCCAACACGTGATCCAAAGACCAAGGTGAATCTCTCTCTCACACACACACACACACACACACACACACACACACACACACACACACACACACACACACACACACACACACACACACACACACACACGAACACTTGATATCGTTTCGTTTAATAGCTGGCCCATGACAGTACAAATTTTGGATGTATGACTACAACAGTACTGTATACTGTGTTCTGCATATTGAGATACTTCTCATCCGAATAATCTGGTAGATGTAGCCCGTTGTAGCTGAACTTCTGTTGTAGGAACCAGGCCAGACGAGTAGGACCCATGACCAGACAAGTAGGACCCAAAGCAGACAAGTAGGACCAAAAGCAGAGAAGTAGGACCCAAAGCAGAGAAGTAGGACCCATGACCAGACGAGTAGGACCCATGACCAGATGAGTGGACATTGTTGGGTCAGTGTTTCCATTGACCTTCTCTGCTCCGGGGTTGGGGGGATTGGGGGGTTGGGTACCACGGGGATGCCTGTCGAGTGGCTGGGTAAGGGGAATAGAGCCATAGACAAGGTGCCATAGAATGGCTCGTCCTCGTCGGCAGCCAGAATAAATGGAAAAGAGACACTTGCTAAGAATGGACTTTAAGGTATGAAATTAGAATGATTTAGTTTTGCATAGTGTAATGGATGAGGTGCTCGGGTGATATTAACACGAGCAAAAGTATGTCGTGTAAGGATAAGTTAGGTCAAATTGTGTTACGTCATGGTTGCGAAGGTTTTAGTGTCTGGTAGGCATTTTGCGAAATATTTTCACTATCTGCTTCTTTAGTTGCGCAGGAGGGAGGTTCCCTCATCCGACTAAGGTCGTCTGGCATCAGATTTGCATGTTTGTGCGTGTGTGTGTGTGTGTGTGTGTGTGCGTGCGTGTGTGTGTGTCCGTGTACACAGCAGTTGAGGTTTGGGATATGTATAACTTTTTCACTCCAGAAGTTTCTTCGAGATGACAGAAACCGCCTGCCGATAGCCAGAATAAACACATACGATGTAGAACTGAACGAAAGAGTCTGAATGTTAAGATTGGCTCCGCAGTGTCCCGGATGGTTCTAAGAGGGGGTTTACACGGTCGAACGCGGTTCGACAGACACGTGTTTAAAGTGATGTGTGAACGGGGTATTTGGGGTTTAACCAACGTGTTCGACAACCAAATACCCCGTTCACACGTTCACACATCACTTGAAACACGTGTCTGTCGAACCGCGTTCGACGAACCGTTAGACCGTGAAATCCCCTTCTAAGAGTCCCGAAGTGGGCCTCGGGTCTTGGTGGGTGGCCCCGTTTGGGGGCCCCGTTTTGGGGGCCGGAGAGGGGAAGGAACGAAGACCCGAAGTAAACGTCACTGTATTCATCCTACAGTCTCGAGGTGCCTGGAGACAGCTGATTAAACCCATCTGGCTTTCAATCAGTCCGCTATTCGGATCCCCACTGCTGAACAAAAGGCTCCCCGAAATGCCTCCATAAACAAATACTAAGCCAAACTCTGCCATGTTACTCCTGCAAACTTCTTTATCTCGCCACGATGATTGTCTGGTCTGGCGTTTTCATGAAAAGTCTACAAGGATCTTCAATGTGATTAATAGTCACATGGAGATTGTTTAATTATTTTTGATAAATCACTTAAAAATTTGAATAGGATATGTCATCTGCATTAACTGGTCACTTGGTCATGTCACAGTCTCGGTCAATTAGGTTAAAAGATCATCCTAAAACAGCCTTGACACATTTCAAGGCTTTTGATATATGTATATATATGTATGTATATCACAGGTGAGAAATGTAGTAACACATTTGTAAATCACAACTAACACCACAGTCGGACGAAAGAAAAAGTTGCGTAAGCGGAACTATATATTTCGATTGCTACCTGCAATCCTCTTCAGTAGTACAAAGTGGCAGGGAGGAGGCTATCTTAAGTAGCAACCTCTTACAAAAGAAAGGGAACATGAGAAAATAAAGAACATCACTGCCCCAACCCTAGTTGACCTGAGGTTGACACGAGGTCGGGTCAGGGGGAGGGGGAGGAAGCTTGTTGACAATATTTTTGGTGATGAATAGTCCTGAAATGATGTCTGGGGTCCATTGACCCTTGGAAATATTCATCGTGGGCAGATAATCAATTAATGTTGATTCCACCATTTTCCTTCTGAACCCACACCCTGATTTATAAATGAGATCAGATTTCTCCCAGTCCATCCGGTGATTAAATTTATTAACGTGTTGAAACACTGCTGAATTTATTTGGCCATATCTAATCGACCTTTTGTGTTCATTTAATCTTGTCCGTAGGTCTCTCCCCGTCTGGCCAATGTATGAAAGGTTACAATCTTTACATGGAAGGGAGTAAACACCTGGGATATGTTCTTCCTTCAACCTCTGGTGAACATTAACAACTTTTTTATTAATAGTATTAGGGTACGCAACTTTTTCTTTCGTCCGACTGTGGTGTTAGTTGTGATGTATGTATATGTTAGTTGTGATGTATGTATATGTATATATATGTATGTATATGTATATATGTATATATATATATACATATATATATATATATATACATATATATATATATACATATATGTATACATATATATATATATATATGTATACATATATGTATATATATATGTATACATATATATATATATATATATATGTATATTTATATATATATATATGTATACATATGTATGTATACATATATATGTATACATATATGTATACATATATATATATATATATATATATGTATGTATATATGTATACATATATATATATGTATGTATATATGTATACATATATATATGTATACATATATATGTATACATATATATATGTATATACATATATATATATATATACATATATATATATATACATATATATATATACATAATATATGTATACATATATATATGTATACATATATATATGTATACATATATATATGTATATACATATATATATATAATGTATACACATATATATATGTATACATATATATATATAATGTATACATATATATATGTATATACATGTATATATATATATATGTATACATATATATATATATATGTATATACATGTATATATATATATGTATATACATGTACATATATATGTATACATATATATATGTATACATATATGTATACATATATGTATACATATATATATATATATATATATATATATATATATATATATATAATTTATTTTTCTTTTACCACTGATGTCATTTGGCAATGGCACCACTTGTGAAGCTGAGTCACAATACATGGCTTTTATTTTGACCGGCGCCAGACTATTATATATACTCAGTACAGGGGCTAACTCGGGTCGAATAGAATCGCCTGGCGTCAAACAAAACAAGTCTATGAAGTATACACGGTAGAGAAAGTACAGGCACAATAATATGGACGAAATATTGTGACATCAAAGGACGAAAGACATTGAAATGCTTTGTTTGGGATGAGCAGTTGACCGAATATTTACGGAAAACTTCGAATTCCCTGTGTGTGACCTTTTTCACCTTGTGACCTTTTTTCACCTTGTGACCTTTTTTCACCATGTGACCTTTTTTCACATTGTGACCTTTTTCACCTTGTGACCTTTTTTCACCTTGTGACCTTTTTCACCTTGTGTACGTTGTTGGGATTAGGCCTGGCACTGCTTGGCTTCAGTGCCATCAAAATACTTTTCTAAGCTAAGTAGAATCGTCTTGCGTGAGAAAGAATATTGAGTTAGAAAAAGGAATCATTGGGGTTAGCGTAATAATGTTATCTCAGACGAAGGTGAACTGACCGGAATTTAATGGTTTAACTTCTCCAGTTTGTGTGACCCTTGACCTAGCATTAAGGGGAAGGAAACCTTTTTCCACAAAATTGTTTCAGGGTCGAAGGGCAGAGTATTTATTTGTTTATTTATTTATTTATTTATTATTTTTTATTATTATTGGGCGACAAAAGAGGAAAACAAAGTCTAGAATCGACCAAAGACCATCCATTTAAGTCTGGCTAATACCAGATCTTTACTAATCTGGTATGCGGTATCCTCCATCCATGGCAAAAGGGTTAATAGATATGATTTTCATGTCTTTGAGTTTAGGTCCCTTTAAAAGGGAATAAAGGCGTCGGAGGTTAGAAGAGCCTACGCCAGGAGTCTCCTAGCTGCAACCGTAACTATCAACTTTGTGCATTTGGATTGTTGGGATAGGTAACAGACACTCCGGAATCCGAGAGGAGTGCGGGATTCGAACCCACAAACAAGCGGACACGAGACCAGCACTCTATCGATTACACCAGCCCAGCTGGTTAGCTAGAACAAAATATATAAAGTCGGTACCGAGAGGCTCGTAGATGATTCATGATTGGATGTCTGTATTGGGGTTGTCTTCCTTCGAAGTAGCTCTTCTTCTACTTCGTAGAAAGAGCGATGCTCCCGAAGTCGCCACGCCTGACTCGTAGGACACAGCCCGTCTTGTCCTCGTCATTAAGAACATAAGAACATAAGAATGAAGGAGGTTACAAGAGATCAGAAGGCCTACACTAGGCAGCTCCATATCCATCACCACCTGTCATCCCCACCCATAAAGTTGTCTAACCGTTTCTTTAAACAACTGATAGTTTCAGCTCTTACTACATGGTTACTAAGTCTATTCCATTCGCCATTGTGTAACGAGAACGAACGGTCAAGTTTCCGATGCCGTCGCAGTGCCAGATGACCTTGTGGCGAATGATGTCAGGGCCAGGGTAAACAATGAACAGTTGTGGTCTGATACCAGACGTGCTTACGACACGCGTCGTCACAGTATCCTCTGGGCTGTCGTGCTGCCCAAAGGACCTTATTCGTGTTGTATTAGTGTGAGACTATTTCACTGATACCGGCTAAAAATAATAATAGAAAGGGAGAAATGACTGAATATCAATTCTTCATATGTTAAAAGGAAGAAATAGTCAAAATTGACTGAGATCTTGGACCTCGTTCAGAGACCGAATGCCAACCTTTCGGGGTTGTAACTCCAGATGGAGGTGAAAGAGTTGAAGGCTTTTGAAAATGGCTAATAGATGGATCATTCTCTCTACCGACCATCTTGTAGGTCCTCCACTAACAGCTACCCGTCATTGGTTCTGCGTTGTAGATCGAAATGTTCAAACGATGGTATTAAGATGTCTCCTCTAAAAGTTTCTCCTAATCTGAATAAATCTATCCTTGGTTAGACAGAATAACATTTGTGAAAGGAGTTTTTGTACAGATTTTTTCGTAGGTAAATAAAATCGCCCGGCGTCAGAAAAGGGGTAAAAACAATTTTACGGCCGGAGAGGTGGGAAGGGTGATTTCTCCTCTCTCCTCTCCCCTCTCTCTCTCTCTCTCTCTCTCTCTCTCTCTCTCTCTCTCTCTCTCTCTCTCTCTCTCTCTCTCTCTCTCTCTCTCTCTCTCTCTCTCTCTCTCTCCTCTCTCTCTCTCTCTCTCCTCTCTCTCTCTCTCTCTCTCTCTCTCTCTCTCTCTCTCTCTCTCTCTCTCTCTCTCTCTCTCTCTCTCTCTCTCTCTCTCTCTCTCTCTCTCTCTCTCTCTCTCTCTCTCTCTCTCTCTCTCTCTCTCTCTCTCTCACTCTCTCTCTCTCTCTCACTCTCTCTCTCTCTCTCTCTCTCTCTCTCTCTCTCTCTCTCTCTCTCTCTCTCTCTCTCTCTCTCTCTATCTCTCTCTCTCTCTCTCTAGCTCTCTCTCTCTAGCTCTAGATCGAGTTCCCTGAGGAAGTCTTGAAAGCCCACGAGGAAGGAAGCAAATCCCCGACATTCAGTCCTCAGGGTCACTGGTGTTTGGTCAGACTATTACTTAGTGGCGGCTATTCATTAGACTCGTACTCAATCTCGACACTAACTGTATTCACGATGGCTCTTTTGATGCCCAGTAACCTGCAGAAATCGATAGTGTGGGGGGCCAAGATTTTTTTTTATTTCTATTTTTTTTTTTTTTAAGGACTGTTTTTTTTTTTTTAATCAGTCTATCTCACCACGTGACTGATCCCTCCCACCTCGAACTGCTGGTGGATCTCACGGTTCTCGTGAGCTACGGGATTCTGGTCCGAAGACATTAAGTGGATCAGTTACTACAATGGGTGTATTCCTTTCGTCGTCGTCGTCATTGTCCTTCTCTTCTTCCTGTTCTTCCTCTTTCTCTTACTCTTCCTCCTATTCCTCCTCCTCCTCCTATTCCTCCTCCTCCTGTTCTTCCTCTTCTTCCTCTTCCTCCTCTTCCTCTCTCTCTCCTCCTCCTCCACCTTATCATGATTATTACCGTCATCAGAATAATCGGCTTCATTACAGTCATCATTGCAATCATCGTCGTCGTTGTCATCATCGTCATCATCGTCATCATCATCATCTTCACTGTCCCCATCATCGCCACAATCGCCACCACCATCGCCACCCCCATTACCACATCATCACCACCACAGTCACCATCACCATCGTTATCATCGTCGTTATCACCACCCCCATCATCATCGCCACCATCATTATCACCATCACAATCACCACCATAACCATCATTCACCATTATCACCTCTTTATCAACACACACCATCACCACTACGACGACGACCACCGCCACCACCACCACCACCACCACCACCACCACCACCACCACCACCACCACCACCACCACCACCACCACCACCACCACCACCACCACCACCACCAACCACCACCACCACCACCACCACCACCAACCCCACCACCACCACCACCACCAACCACCACCACCAACCACCACCACCACCAACCACCACCACCACCACCACCAACCACCACCAACCACCACCAACCACCACCAACCACCACCAACCACCACCACCACCACCACCACCACCACCACCACCGCAATAATTTCGACCGCATGACCCTCTAGAGAGTTGTTGAGCCCAAGCATATCATAGCCTTCAGGTTGTACAACCAAAATCGGTCTAATTCTCCCCTCCCCCCGTGTCTGGTGCAGTGAGTGGACTCGAAGCAAGGCCAACATGACAGACTGCGTGCTGGATTGTTCCGTGTCCAAACTGCTCTCTGCCCATAATGAAGTCTTTGTTCAGGGCAAAAGTAAAATAGAACAAAAACAACTGCAGCCTTCGCTAGCTTTTCGTCATTTTTCTTCCTTCTCGCCATTCTCTTTCTCCTTTGCATCTTTCCCCACTAGCCCCTCTCTCCTTCTCCTTCCTCTTTATTTCGGATTTTATTTCTATATTTTCTTCCTAAATCTACTCTTCCTACTCTTCATCCTCTTTCTCCCCGTCCCTCCCCTTTTTCTTCTTCCTTCTCTTTCTTCCCTTACTTCCCTTCCTTTATTTTCTTTCTTCCTCCTCTTCCTTCTCTCCCTGTTCTTCCTCCCCTCCCTCTCACCCTTCTCTTTGTTTCTCCTCCTATTTCTCTCTTTCTTCTGAAGAGCCTCTTCCTCCCATCCCTCCTCTTCCTCCTCTTCCTCCTCTTCCTCCTCTTCCTCTTCCTCCTCTTCCTCCCCACCCTCCTCTTCCTCCCCTCTCCCCTCTTCCTCCTCTTCCTATTCTTCCTCCCCTTCCTCCTCTTCCTCCCTTCCCTTCTCTTCCTGCTCTTCCTCCCTTCCCTTCTCTTCCTGCTCTTCCTCACCTCCCTCCTCTTCCTCCTCTTCCTCCCCTCCCTCCTCTTCCTCCCCTCCCTCCCCTCCCTCCTCTTCCTCCCCTCCCTCCTCTTCCTCCCCTTCCTCCTCTTCCTCCTCTTACTCCTCTTCCTCCTCTTCCTCGTCCTGCAGCTCCAGCTGTGTCGGGTCCTCCGTGCTCCGCCGCACACATCGCGTGTCAGCGCGAGATTGACACAAAGGATTGAATACGAGATTGACGTGAACGAAGGATTGAATGTGTTTGCGGGAATTGGTGGAATTGACGTTTTCATGTGGAGAGTTCGGAGTTGGACTCGTGTCACCCTCCCCCTAACCCCCCCTGACCCCCTAACTGGTTAGCCTCCTCCTCCTCCTCCTCCATTTTCCCTTCTTCTCCCACCTTTTCGTCCCTCTTCCTCCCTCTTCACCACTCTTCTCTCCGCTTCATCCCTCCTCCTTCATTCCTTCCCTCCTTCATCACCCCTCCTCCCTCCTACTTCCTTCATCACCCCTCCTCCTTCCTTCTCCTTCCTTCATCACCCCTCCTCCCTCCTTCTCCTTCCTTCATCACCACTCCCTCTCCTCCTTCCTTCATCACCCTTCCTCACTCCTCATCCATGCTCCCTACTTCCTCCTCCTTACTTCCTCCTCCTTACTTCCTCCTCCTCCCTATTTCCTCCTCCTCCTTACTTCCTCCTCCAAATCCTATTTCCTCCTCCTCCTTACTTCCTCCTCCTCCCTATTTCCTCCTCCTCCTTACTTCCTCCTCCTCCCTACTTTCTCCTCCCTATTTCCTCCTCCCTATTTCCTCCTACCTACTTTCTCCTCCCTACTTCCTCCTCCTCCCTACTTTCTCCTCCCTACTTCCTCCTCCTCCCTACTTTCTCCTCCTCCCTACTTCCTCCTCCTCCCTACTTCCTCCTCCCTACTTCCTCCTCCTCCCTACTTCCTCCTCCTCCCTACTTCCTCCTCCTTCCTACTTCCTCCTCCCTACTTTCTCCTCCTCCCTACTTCCTCCTCCTCCCTACTTTCTCCTCCTCCCTACTTCCTCCTCCTCCCTACTTTCTCCTCCTCCCTACTTCCTACTTCTCCCTACTTCCTCCTTCTCCCTACTTCCTCCTTTTCCCTCCCCCTCCTCTCCCCTTCTCCCTTCTCCGCCATACCCTCCCCCTTCTCCCTACTCGCTCCTTCGTCCTACTGCCTCGAACGCCATTCTTCTCCCTCCCTTCTGCTCCCTCCTCCCTTCTGCTCCCTATTCTCTCCTCCTTCTTCCCCCTATTCTCTCCTTTCTTCCCCTCCCTCCTACACCCTCATCACCCCCTTCGTCTTCCCCCTTCCTCTTCTCCCCTCCCACTTCCCCCTCCCATCTACACCCTCATTACCTCTCTCTTCTGTCCCCTCCTCCCTTCTCCTCTCTCCTTCCTCTCCCTCCCTCCTCCCCCTCCCCCTCGTCACCCTACTTCCTACATCTTTACCACCCCTCCCTACTCCCCTCCTACACCCTTATCATCCCTCCCCTCCTCCCTCCTCCCATCCTCCCTCCTACACCCTCTTTACCTCTCCTTCCCTCCTACGAGTACATCCTCTTTACCCCTCCTTCCTCCCCCTTTCTCTTTCCACTCCTTTCTACACCGTCCTCATCCTCCTTACCCCTCCCTCCTACACCTCATACTCCTCACCCCACAATCCTACAACGTCCTCACCCCTCACTCCTACAACCTCCTCATCCTCCTCATCCCACCCTCTCCCACTCCCTCCTCCAACTCCCTCTTACCTTCTCCTTCCTCCTCGTTCCTCCTACTTTCTCCTCCCTCTTATTTTCTCCTCCCTCCTACTCCCTCCTCCTTCCAACTCCCTCATCCTTTCTACTCTCCCATCCTTTCTATTCCCCCATCCTTTCTACTCCCCCATCCTTTCTACTCCCTCCTCCATCCTACTCCCTCGTCCTTCCTTTTATCACCCCCTCTCTTCCGCTTTCTCTCTTCATCTTTTTCCTCCTCTTTCTCATTCTCCTCCTAACCCCTCCTCCACCTCTACCTCCACCTCTTCCTCCTTCTCTTTCTCCTTCTCTTCTCCCATTTCTTCATCTTCCCCTTCTTCCTCCTCTTTATATTCTTCCTCTTCTTCCTCCTCCTCTTTCTCCTCCTCTTTCTTCTCTTCCTCATTTTCTTCCTCTTCCTCATTTTCTTCCTACCTCCCCCTTTTCCTCCTCCTCTTCCATCCCTTTTTCCTCTTCCTCCACTTCTTCCTCTTCCTATTTTTCCACTTCTTCCTCCTCTGCCTTCTCCTCTGCCTTCTCCTCTGCTTCCTCTACTTCCTGCTTTTCTTCCATCCCCAGCCTCCGCTGCTTCCTGCCTATCTTCCCTCCTCCTCCCTCCTGCTCCTCCTCTCCCTCTTCTTCCTTTTCTTTTACCTACTACTGTCTCTTTCTCCTTCCTCATGCTCCTCCTTCCTTTTCCTTCCTCGTTCTTCTTACCCTCATCTTCTTCCTTCTTTCCCCCCTCCCTCCTCTTCCCCTTCCTTCACTTTCTTCCTTCTCCTCCTCTTTTTTCTTCCTACTCCTTCCTCCTCTTCCTACTCCCTCCTCCTTCCTCCTCTTCCTTCCTCCTCCTTCCTCCTCTTCCTTCCTCTTCCTTCCTCCTCCTTCCTCCTCCTCCCTCCTCCTTCCTCCTCCTCCCTCCTCCCTCCTCCTCCCTCCTCCTTTCCCCTCCTTCCTCCTCCTTCCTCCTCCTCCTCCTTCCTCCTCCTCCTCCTTCCTCCTCCTCCTCCTCCTCCTCCTGCCTCCTTCCTCCTCCTCCTTCCTCCTCCTCCCTCCTCTTCCTTCCATCTCCTCCCTCCTCCCTCCTCCTTCCTCTTTCTCCTCCTCCTTCCTCTTTCTCCTCCTCCTTCCTCCTCCTCCCTCCTCCTTCCTCTTTCTCCTCCTTCTTCCTCCTCCTCCCTCCTCCTTCCTCTTTCTCTTCCTCCTTCCTCCTCCCTCGACCCTCCTTCCTCCTCCGTCCTCTCTCCTCCCTCCTCCCTCTTCTCTCCTTCCTCCTTCCTCTTTTCGCCTCCATTATTCTTACCACTCGTCCTCTCCCCTTGTTTGTGTTCCTCCTGTTGTCTTTCTCCTCTTCCTCCTCCTCTTCCTTCCTCTCCTATCTCCTCGTCCACTTCGTTTCCTCCTCCTTCTCCTCCTCCTCCTCCTCCTCCTCCTCCTCCTCCTCCTCCTCCTCCTCCTCCTCCTTTTGCATATTTTTGACGTCATACTTTTGCTCTTTTTTTTCTTCTTCCTTCTTTCTTTTTTTTTTTCTGGTCCACTTGTTCCCTTCATTTAGTAATCATCCTCCTGACTCCTCATCGGCCTCATTCCTCCTCATTTTCTATCTGCAGCTTCCTAAAAATCCTCCCTCCTCCTCCTTCTCCTCCTCCTCCTCACTTCCTCTTCCTCCTCTTCCTCCTCTTCCTCCTCCTCCTCCTCCTCCATCTTCTGCCTCCTCCTCCATCTTCTGCCTCCATTCTCCGCCCAGTTCACGTCTCCCACTTCTCTCTCGTAACTCGTCCCTTCTCATCCCTCTACTCTCAGACTTTTACCCTTCTCCCTCATACGTCATCCTTGCTCCCTCAAACGCCATCTCTGCTCCCTCAAACGTCATCCTTGGTCCCTCAACGTCATTCCTGCTCCCTCAAACGCCATCTCTGCTCCCTCAAACGCCACCCCTGCTCCATCAAACGCCATCTCTGCTCCCTCGTGCGCCATCCTTGGTCCCTCATGCGTCATCTCTGCTCCCTTATGCACCATCCTTGGTCCCTCAACGTCATCCCTACTCCCTCATACGCTATCCCTGCTCCTTCATACGCTATCCCTGCTCCCTCATACGCCACCCCTGCTCCATCACGCCATCTCTGCTCCCTCAAACGCCATCTCTGATCCCTCATGCGCCATCCCTGCTCCCTCATGCGCCATCTCTGCTCCCTCATGCGGCATCCCTGCTCTCCCATGCGCCATTCCTTCTCCCTCATGCGGCATCCCTGCTCCCTCATGCGCTATTCCTTCTCCCTCATGCGCCATCCCTACTTCCTCATGTGCCATCCCTGCTCCCTCATACTTCCTCTCTATTTCCTCATATGTCCTCCCTTCTCCTGCTCCCTCCTCCCTCTTCCTGTTCCCTCCTCCCTCTTCCTGTTCCCTATCCCTCCTGTTCTCTCCTCCCTCTTCCTGTTCCCTATCCCTTCTCCTGCTCCCTCTTCCTCCATTCTCCTTCTTTCTGACCCCTCCTCCCTCCCATCGCATCATCCCTACCACCTCCTCCTCCCTCCTCCCTCCTCCATCATTCCTCCTTCCTACATCCTCCATCCTCCCTCCTCCCTCCTCCATCTTCCCTCCTTATCCCTTCTCATCCTTCCTCATCCCTTCCCCCTCCTCCCCCGTCCCCCCTCCTCCCTATTCATCCCTCCTACCTCCCTATTCATCCCTCCTCCCTCCCTATTCATCCCTCCTCCTTATTTATCCCTCCTCCTTATTCCTCCTGCCCATTCATCCCTCCTGCCTCCTCGCTATTTATCCCTCATCCCACCTCCTCCCTCATCCTTCTTCATCTCTCCTCCCCATTCATCCCTCCTCACTATTTATCCCTCTTCTCTTCGCCCTATTTATTCGTCCCCCCCCTCCTATTCATCCCTTCCCTCTCCTCCCTCCTCTTCATCCCCCCTCCCTCTTCCCTATTCACCTCTTCCCCTCCTTCCTCCCTCCCTCCCCTCCTATTCATCCCTCCTCCCTCCTTCTCGTCTCCCCTCCCTCCTAATTTCTCCTCGCTCCTCATCCCTCATCCTTCCTCCTATCTCCTCTCTCCTCATTCCTCAATCTTCCATACTTCATACTTCTCTTCACCCTTTTCCTTCCCTTCCTAATCTTTCCTCTTCCCTTATCCTCTCTCTTCACTTACCCCCACCTTTCTTATCTTCCCTCCTCATCTGTCCTCCTTCTTTATCCCCCCTCCTCCCTCACCTTCCCTTCTCCCTCACTTCCCTCATCCTTTATTCTCCCTCCTCTCTTATCTTCCTCTTCCCATATCTTTCTCCTCCATTATATTCCTTCCTCCCTTATCCTCCCTCTTCCCCTATCCTCCCTCCTCCCCTATCCTCCCTCCTCTCCTATCTTCCCTCCTCCCTTATCCTCCCTTATCCCCCCTCCTCCCTTATCCTCCCTTCTCCCTTATCCTCCCTCCTCCTTTATCCTTCCTCCTTTCTTATCCTCCCTCCTCAATTATCCTACTCCTCCATTTTTCTTCCTCCTCCATTACCCTCCCTCTTCTATTATCCTCCCTCCTCGATTATCCTCCCTGTTCGATTATACTTCCTCCTCCCTTATCCTCCTTTCACCTTCTCTCTCCTCCCTTCTCTCTTCTCCCTCCTTCCTTTTCTCTCCTCCCTTCTCTCTCCTCCCTTCTCTCTCCTCTTTTCTCTCTCTTCTCTTCTCTCTCCCTTCTCTATCCTCCCACCCCCCTTCTCTGTCCTCCCACCCTCCTTCTCTTCTCCCACCTCCCTTCTCTTCTTCCACCTCCCTTCTCGCCCTCCTTTTCCCCCCCTCCTCTCTCCTCCCTTCTTTCTTCTCCCTCCCTCCTCCTTCCTCCCTTATCCTCCCTTATCCTCCCTCATCCTCCCTCTTCCCTTATCCTCCCTCCTTCCTTATCCTCCACCCTTCATTCTCACTTATTCTCCCTCCTCCCTTGTCCTCTGTTCTCCCTTTTCCTTTATTCTTGCCCGTCCTCCCTCCTCTTCTTCCCCGTCCACCTCTTTCCATTGCCTTAGTAATACGTTTACCTTGAGAACTGAATAACATCGTCTGGCATCAATTGTATCGAAAAGTCGACAAAACTAACAAGACAGCTCTTTTGGTCCAGTTGCATCTTAGGATTCGTGAACCAAATTGTTAGGTGACTTAAGCCCGAAGGAAATGGTAAATTGCTCCGTTGGGGTTGAAGGAAGGTTTGTGTAATATGGCGTGAATTTTCCGTAGACTGCAACAAAGCGGGTCTTGTTCAGTCGGTCTACGCGATATAATTATTCATTTGTATATTAAATTTACTTACTTATTTATTTACTTATTGATTTGTTTATTCATTTATTCGTACATGGTAAGGTGACGCATGATTGAGATGAGAACAAATAATCGTGGAATCAGGAAAAGAGCTGTGTGTGATTTATTGGGTCATTTTATTAAAATTGACCAAACTAATTATAATTATAT
>NC_134781.1:20079602-20084602 GCF_046742065.1 Oratosquilla oratoria | reverse complement strand
GAATGGTCATTTGATTCGACCCAGAACAAAATGTTGACCTTACGTCACTGGACTGAAAGGGGGTTGAGGGGTGGAGTTACCATTACCAACATTTATCGAAAATCCTCCAAAACGTTTATCGAAAATCCTCCAACAACTCCAACGGACTCGACGAGCGAGATGAACCGCAACTGCGGCAAGGTTTGGTGCGGCGCGGGAGTCGGCTGCGGCGGAGCGGGGAATTGCGGAAACTTAGTCCTTCGATGCAAGGATAGAAGTGCTGGTGAACTGCAGACCGTTCTGGTGCCTGGCATACATGAAGGTGGAAGGGATGGTCACGAAGATTGCTTTTTTGTGTTTTATTTCTGTATTTCATATTGTGTTTGCTTATCATAATTATCATATTACTTATTGTTGCCAATATTACTATTATTTCAAAATTTGATCACTATATATATTTTACTTTTTATTTATGGATTTATTTTTATCTTTAATTTTATTTTTTCTATCTATTCATTTATTTTTTTCATTTTATATTTTTTGTCTTGTTATAGGACGAAAGGCACCTAGTCGCCGTACTTTGTCATTGCAATCTCTTGTAATTAATTATAAGATAAGCCAATGCATGCGAACTAAGTATCGAAGGCTTTGTCTTCACAACGGCACCGAGAGGTGGCGTATTGCGGCTGCGGCCAGACTTGGCAGTCCATTGCGGTGCTTGTGTGATGTTCTTTGCGGCTGCGGCGAGATGACGTGTGACTGCGGTGATGAGAAATGTGACTATCTGCGGTTGTGGCAAGACGTCCTCCTGAGGCTGCGACGACGCACAGTTCCTTCCACTGCTAAGTACTACAGTGGAGGATATCGTTCTGGGAACTTACGACCTCGGAGGTTTGTTCATATCGTAACTTTACAACATAGAGAACACACGCTTGGGTGGGGTGGGATAACGCGTTGAACTCGTGAGTACAAGGTCATGAGTTCGATCCCCGTTGGTTCCCGACAGCTCATGCAGGCTGGGGAGCGCCCCAACACTGGTTTAAAAAAAAAAAAAAAAAAGTAACTGACAGGTTTTTGCCCTACTAGAGGTTTCTCACTTCCCACGAACTGGGATCGTAAGCCAAAGTAGCAGTTCTATCCCAGGGAACAGCATCGCTGTGAGGAGGTTGAACAGGAGAGACTTTAAAGGAAACTTTATAAAAGAGACTTAAGCAGGGTAATAAAAAGAGGTGCATATTATTTCATAATTTCATTTTATCAATTTTTTTTAATTTATCTATATATTTTTGTTTTCAAGGAGGGCTTTAGTTTGATTTCTTTTATCTCTTTTTAATGTATATTTTTTACATTATTTATGTATTTATTAATTTATTTTAGTTTTCCTAATTTCTAAGATTAGTATAAATGCATGAAATAGCGCTGCGTGACTGTGGTCCGTCTGAGTGTCACTAAGATTAAATAGAATATTGATTTGCATAAAACTTGTACGATCAAATCCCAATTTGTGATGAGGGTGGATGGGGACAGGGTCGTGTGGAGGAAATGATGAGTTCTGCACTGTTTCACTGTCAGTTACACTCTCAATTTCACGGCTCTGTCAGAGTGACCAAATCGAGGCTACGGAGGAAGCTTTCTCTGGTATCTTAATCCGGAGGGGATGACGTTGCCTGGCCTTAAGCGGCCCATACATTCTCAGGCAGCCTGTCCGGCCGTCGGACATAATCAGGACAGTGCAGGCCAAACTGAGTGGTTATAGTCCCCCCATACACACTCAGTTTGGCCTGCACAGTCCTGTTTTTGTCTGGCGGCCGGACAGGCAGCCTGCGAGTGTAATATAAGAACATAAGAATGAAAGAGACTGCAAGAGACCATAAGGCCTATACTAGGCAGTTCCATGTCCATTACCACCTGTCATCCCTATCCATAAAGTTGTCTAACCGTTTCTTGAAACAACCGATAGTTTCAGCGCTCACTACATGGTTACTAAGTCTATCCCATTCGTTGACCATCCTATTAGTAAATAAATTCTTGCCTATTTCCTTCTTAAATCTAAATTTGTGCAATTGAAATCCATTACTGCAAGTCTTGCCCTGTTGTCTTAATATGATGACCTTGTTTGCGTCACCCCTGTTAAAGCGTTTGATTCACTTGAACACATGTGTGTATGGACCGCTTTAGGCAGATTTTTCTTCTTCTTCCCACTATGCGGGGGGAGGGGGAGGAATGTTCCCCTATCTGAATGAAATCATCTGGCGGCAACAATAATAGTCAAATAACACTGAAAGGATTAATACAGGGTGGGTAACCTCTGGCACGCGTGCCAGATATGGCACGTGACAGGGTCGATCCTGGCACGTCAGGTGGTTTTGAAATATCGCTACATCATCGAAAAATAACGTCACTACTTCAAATAAACACATTGTGACAAGTGATTAAATTGAAACCTAATCGTCCAGGATATAATACTAATTGACATCCTCAATGAAGTGAAACTGAATATGATTTGACAATAACTTGCCCACTGTTGCCACGTAGGAAAAGAAACTGGCACTGTTTCTGACAAACGCTGCCACCCCTGGTCGGCAGTAATCAGGGCTTCTGTTCTTCAGGAACACTATAGATAGAGTCATAGAGGATCAATGAATTAAAGAGGGATAGAGGTTGTGAATGATTACCAATCTATTTATTTGCTTATTCATCTATTTTTATCTTCCGATTTGTTTTCAAGTATATAACAATGATGCAGGACTTTGGTCCCTAGAAGTGTCTTTAAAATCCCTAGAAATATTGAAAGGATTAATTTTTAGTGGTCAGTATACCATACAGAGGTTGATTGGATGAATGGATGTAAGTGTTAGGGGTAAGATACCTCGCATTATAACACTAAGGGATGAAGGAGACGCCGGGAGACGCTGAGCTGAAACCGAAGGCGTCGCTTTTTTATTTCGTGTGTTCGGGCAAGTGACAGTCATTGGTAGCCATTGGGGATCGACCCCGGATTCTCGTATTTACGTATTGAGCCCAGCACGCCTATACGTTTACTCGTAAATGACGTGAGTTACGTGAATGATAGGTATGGGTCACGTTGTCTGGAAGAAAACGAAGTGTGGGTAGGTGCCTTGCTTGGATGACTTCCTTATAAGGAAGAGACCTTCTGGTACAGGCATCATACATTTGTTTAAATCTACGTGAAATGATGGGTCACGTGATTCACGTAAATTGGACTTGTAAATGACATGAAATAGAAAGCTAAACGTGTAATGTGAATCTGATTTACTTGAACGAGTTGAAGATTAGGTGAAATGGTTTAGTAATCCCCTTAAAGCATATCAGTGTTTCACTTAGATTAGGTTCTTTTGTTACCTGAAATGAACTGAAACTAAACGAAGAAACACGTGAATCTGACTTGCAAATTGGAGACAAAAATCACGTGATATTGGAGTCGATGTGTGAAGCGTGATAGCAAATACTAACAAATTTATGTGACCTTGAAAGATTCCTGAAACGAGAGGGCGAGGCTCTGAAATACATAAGAAACACTTGGCCTGAAATACGTCTTCAGGGGAACACTGAAGCCTATGATTTCGGCTGAAGTCTCTGAAATGGTCGTGATGTGACAGTGTGAACTTGGTATGCGAAAGTATGACACATTGAAATCTAGAATGTGGATCCAAAACAAAATGTCGAGTTACAATGACTTACGAGGATAAAAATACGTCAATAGAAGATCTTTCATCTCTGGAGATCAAAATAGAACTAAAGTAAAACAAATCAAAAGAAAATAAATAGAATAAGATTGACACGCAGAGGCACTAACCCAAGAGGCCGAAGTATGTCGCTAAGAACCTTGAACACCGCAGAACCTGAAACGCTCTTCAAGTAAAAGAGTGAAATCCCCCGAATTTGGCTGGAGAGAGGCTGCTCCTGCTGCTGTTGCTGCTACTGCTACAGCTGCTGCTGCTGCTGCTGTCGCGGCCCCTCCTGAATGGCCTTGTGTCCGGTTTGCGAAAGCGGTCAGCTGCTGCAGGTATGACGAATGTTTGAGTCACGCGATTGGGTCGAGGTGGTAAGTGTATATACATGGGATTGATAACCGAAGTCTTGTCGGACATGGAAGGAGATCCCGGCGCTGCTCGGGGGCGGGAGGGGGGAATATGGTTTTCTTCCCCCCCCTCCCCCTGTCTTTCTTCCTCCCTCCTCCTCCTTCTCCTCCTCCTCCTCCTCCTCCTCCTCCTCCTCCTGTACCTCCGCGACAAGAATTTACTGAGGTCGGGAAGAAATGTGTTTTGAAATAAGAGCCCAGTTGTCGCAGATTTTTCAGTCTCCTGTGTTCCTCCTCTTCCTCCTTATCCTCCTCTTCCTCCTTATCCTCCTCCTTAAACTCCTCCTTTTGCTCCTCAAGGAAACCTTCGAAAGGAAAAGAAACTAAAGGCAGATCTGATAGGTATAGATCCATAATGCTATTTTATCATAATGGAAGTTGATATATAATTAGTGTGAGGCGAGGAAAAAGGCTTTTTTTCTATTCGGTTTGGAGACCAAAAAATGATAACGAGAAATTTCGAGATGGAACTCTCTCTCTTTCTCTCTCTCTCTCTCTCTCTCTCTCTCTCTCTCTCTCTCTCTCTCTCTCTCTCTCTCTCTCTCTCTCTCTCTCTCTCTCTCTCTCTCTCTCTCTCTCTCTCTCCCTCCCTCCCTCCCTCCCTCCCTCCCTCCCTCTGTCTCTGTCTTTCTTTCTGTCCCTCTCCCTTCCTTTCTGTCTCTCTCCCTGTCTCTCCCCCTTCTTCTCTCTTCCCCACTGTGTGTGTGTATGTGTGTGTGTGTGTGTGTGTACATATGTGTGTGTTTAACTAGTTGTATTATACAGAAAGGGAGCTATGCTCGCGGTGATCCGTCTTTGTATCTTTCAGCATCAAGTGGGTGTGGGTGTGTGGGTGTGCGCGCGCGCGTGCGTACGTACGTTTGTGTATATGTGTTTGTGTACGTGCGTACGTGCGTGTGACAGAGGGAGAGCAAGAGAG
>NC_134781.1:20057102-20064602 GCF_046742065.1 Oratosquilla oratoria | reverse complement strand
CTGTGGGCTTCAAGCTCTTCTTGTTGGTCTTGTGTCCCTGATGGTTATCCATTTGTCCTCTTCATTTCATGTTTCACTGGTGTGCTGAAGGTGAGGTATTTACGCCAGGAGTTGCTGTGCTACAGTGAAAGTCCTCACCTTTGCCGTATGCGCTGGGACGGCCAATCAGTGACACTCTCCAATAGCTGTTGGGAATCGAACCAGAAACTTTATATTTACGTGTCCGGATCCAAGCCGAACGTGCCGGATGCGTTGATAGTACATAAATCCACTTTGTTATTGGGAAGGCGGGTTACGTACATACTTGTGGATTCTGTTTTTATTTGGCGTGGATTCGATCATTCCTTCCACTCCAACAATGTCAACTATTCCACCCACTCCATCTTCGTGGTACTCCTCTCCTCCCCCATTTCTCCTCCTCTTCCTCCTCCTCCTCCTCTTCCTCCTCCTCCTCCTCTTCCTCCTCCCACATCTCCCAGTCTACACTGACGTTACATTGTCCCCGTATTCATTGTCTTTTAATTCCTGCCACTCCCTCCACACTCCCACGCTCCTTCCTCCCATGCTCCTTCCTCCTCCAACGCTCCCTCCTCCAACGCTCCCTCCTCCCACACTCCCTCTTCCACGCTCCCTCCTCTTGCCTTCCTTCCCCCTCATCCTTCCTTTGCTTCTTTTCTTATACCATGTTTATGCCACGTTTCAAGGAATCCCTCCTCCCTCCTCCTCCTGTTTCCCCTTTAGGTGTTCCTTCCGGTGTTCCGGTCCTTCTTCAGTCTTCCCTCCGGTCCTCTTCCCGGTCCTTCTTCAGTCCTCCTCCCGGTCCTCCTCTCTGTCTTCTTCTTGGTCTTCCTCCAAGTCTTCCTCTGAGCTCTTTTTCTCTCCAGGAACCTCTCGCCTCCGTTCTGCTCATTCTCTTTCCCTAAAGTTTCCTTCCACACCTCTTCCTTTCCTCTCCTCCTCTCCCTCCTCCTCCCTCCTCTCTCCTCCTCCCCCCTTCTCTCTCCTCGTCTCTCCTCCTCTCGCCTCCCTTTTCCTCTCCTCCTCCCTTTTCCTCTCCTCCCTCTTCCTCTCCTCCTCCTCCCTTCTCATCCCTACTCCTCCTTCCTTCCTTCTTCCTCCTCTTCCTCTCTCCTCCTCTCTCCTCCTCTCTCCTCCCTCCTCCCTCCTCCTCTCACCTCCTCCCTCTTCTCACCTCCTCCCTCCTCCTCCCTTCTTCCTCTCCTCCTCCCTTCTCCTCCCTTCTCCTTTGTCTTGCTATCTCTTATCTTCACTTCCTTTTCCTTCTCTTTTCTCTCCTCATTCCTTTTCTTCCCTGGTCCCTCTTCCTCCCTGATCCCTCCTCCTCATTTCTTCCTCCCTCTTCCCCACTTCTATCCTTTCTCCTCCCCTTTCACCTCCCTCCTCCTCCCTCTTCTTCCCTTCTCTCCTTCCCCCTCTGCCCTCTCCTTTTCTATTTCCTCCTCTACATTAGTCCTTTTCCTCCATACTCCATTTCCCTCCCTCCTCCATCCTGTTTGCCCCGAGCTCTTGTCCTGCCTCATTCCTCCCTCTCCTCTTCCTCCTCACTCCTCCTCCTCCTCCCACTCCATGTTCCCGCCACATTTTCTCACATTCCGCCCCTCCTCTGACAAGGGACCTGACGAAACGACAGCCTCCGCCACGCCATGTTCAATCTTGTATCGTCTGCTGCTAACTCGCCGCACACTCGGGGGGTGCGGGGTAGTCGTCCTCAGGACGGTGGCCCTTCTGCCCCGTGGCCGCAAGGGCGGGAATCGCGGAGCGGCGGTTCCTCTAGGGCGAGATCCTGTTACCCGCAGCATTCGCGTCTTACTGGAACGTAATACCACGCTCTCGTTTGTCCCACGAGGGGGCGAAGGAATGCAAGTCTGTGCTGGATGAAGATGCTGTGGTGGGGTACAAAGGTTGTGTCGTTACACCAGTGGATAGACCGGTGGTCCTGTAGTGGAAACTCTCCCTCCTCCCGCTCCCCGCCTCCACACTACTCCTTCGTGCCCGGTTTTCGAGTTTGGTTTTTAGTACGTCTTTTTTCTTCGGGAAATTTTAGTCAGCTGAGGAGTGATCTCCTTAGGATGAAGAGGAAGTAAAAATGACAGCGGGCTTTGGGGTTGGTTTTCTTGACTGAATAAAATCGCTGGGCGGTAACGAAAAAATATAATGTACAAGTGTACATATGTATATGCACTTACATGTGTATCTGTTTCGATAAAGGTTTTTCTATTTTTTCTTTCATTCTATCTTTAAGTTTTCTTGGTATGATTGTAGCGTTGTTACTGCTTATGCCAAGGTAGAATCTTCACTAGGATTTGTTCATTTGTTGCCAAAATGTACTTTCCTATATTGATTTCACGTATATATACCACAGGTTTTTATGCTTAAGCCTTAGGGGTCTTCTGACAAGCACGGAGAAGAATCCTGGTGAACCTTGAAGGGAGAATCTGTTCTTGGAAGACGTGAGACGCCACCAGTCAGAGGAATCGAACCAGTGAACTTCAGGATACGAGTCGATTACTTTAACCACCGGCCCACCACTACCATGGGTCGGGTTGGCGCAACCACTATGGAGAATTTCTTGTATTTTTTTCTGATTGGCGCCAGGTGATCTTATTCAGGGAAAGGACTGCGTCAAAAATATTGTTAATATCCATTGCAAATTACGATAGCAGTGAATATATGCATATATATATATATATATATATATATATATATATATATATATATATATATATATATATAAAATATATTGATATATATATATATATAATATGTTGCGACAGTCTGCCAGGTGGACGTAAGTGGGAGTAGGAACCACATGAGTCTTAGTCTGAGTTCATTCCTGACTACTTTCGCAGGTATGAACAAGCATCCCTGCGAAACTAGTCAGGTATAGATTCAGACTAAGACTCCTGTGTTTCCTATTTCCACTTGTGATATATATATACCGTGTATGTATGATATATATATATATATATATATATATATAATATATATATATATAATATATATATATATATATATATATATATGGCTTCTGATATAGTCCAAAGAAGTCAACTCGGAAGGAAAATCCGCAGTGGACGTGGAATGGCTAACAAACTTCCTGGCGGGCGGACAGCGCAGAGTGACTCTTGTTGCTACAATAGTCAATAAAGAGTCAATCAACATATCTCAAAAATATTGGAAAAAAAGAAAATGGCTGACACAAAATGGGATGACGGTATCTCCTACTGAAACTCATCGGTAATGTTGCTCACCCGAAGTCATTGACATGACAGAATTGGTACGCGTGCCATTGGTTGCCCACCCCTGACCTAAACGTAATTGTCTTCAGTTTACGACGCCATAGTGCCAATCGCAGTGTGCTTTTGTCCCGTGGCAGCTCGTGCTCTTTACCAAAACGTATATTACATCATGTAAGTATACGGATAATTAAGTTTGGACTTGCGGTCTATGCATGTAGACTGAGCACGTGACCTGTATAGGGGACCTACACTGGAGGCCTACACAAGGGGCCTGAACAGGTGGCCTGTATAGGGACCTGCACTGGAGGCCTACACAAGGGGCCTGAACAGGTGGCCTGTATAGGGACCTGCACTGGAGGCCTACACAAGGGGCCTGAACAGGTGGCCTGTATAGGGACCTGCACTGGAGGCCTACACAAGGGGCCTGAACAGGTGGCCTGCATAGGGACCTGCACTGAAGGCCTACACAAGGGGCCTGAACAGGTGGCCTGCATAGGGACCTGCACTGGAGGCCTACACAAGGGGCCTGAACAGGTGGCCTGTATAGGGACCTGCACTGGAGGCCTACTCAAGGGGCCTGAACAGGTGGCCTGTATAGGGACCTGCAGTGGAGGCCTACATAAGGAACCTGAACAGGTGGGTTGGAGAGATGGCATATAGCCTTTACAGGTGTCGAACGGTTAAAATGAACAGGTGTTCTGAAAAGGTGATTTGAAGGACGAAACGAACATGTGTTGACATTTGATTCTGTTTCGTGGCTTCAGTCCACTTGTTCAGGCATAACTGTCAGTTGTAACTGCGCGTGTAGAATGGGCCGAGCAACCAAGACTCTTTCGCTTGGCTGAGCGGTGGCCCTTAATGCCGAATTGGACAATTGTCCTAAATTGGAGTCGTTTTGTCGCAGTGGGTCAACCGTGAGATCTGGCGGAGCCCTTCGTGTTGCACTTGAGCCTATGACGTCACTTGGTTTCGGCCCATGACGTCGTTTGGTTGCAGCTTATGACGTCACTTGTTTTAGCCCATGACGTCACTTGTAGCCCATGACGTCATTTGTTTTTGGCTCAAGGCGTCACTTGTTTTGACTCATTATGGCATTTGGTTTTGACCTATGACGTGACGTCACTTGGTTTCGGCCATGACATCGTTTGGTTGCAGCTTATGATGTCACTTGTTTTAGCCCATGACGTCACTCGTAGCCCATGACGTCATATGGGTTTAGCCCATGACGTCATTTGTTTTTGGCTCATGACGTCACTTAGTTTGACCCATGATGTCATTTGGTTTTGACCTATGGCGTTATTTATAGGTCAGTATTCTGGTGAATACCAGACGATTTTATTCAGCAGAAGAGGGAGGAGCTGGACATGAAAATGGTGCCGTTTCTTCTTCTTGGGTTCCAATCTCCCCAACTTCCCGAAAGGTTCTGAGGCTGCTCCTCCTATGCATTGTTACGACCATACCAGTGCCAACCATCCATGGCTCCGTCGATACTATTCCTGCACGGTAAAGGGTTGGTTGATTGACTGAACATGGCTCAATCGGAAGAAGGATTTGGTGCTTCTTGGCACCAGGCGTTCTTGGTGTTAAGTCCCAGTAACACCATGGGGTATCGAAGTGAATTCTGTGGGGTATCAGAAATAAAAGATAATAGTCATCTATTTGAAGATTGCCAGAAATCAAAGTTAGTCTAGAGTTGGACCTCGAAGTATCGGGAGCCAAGGAGGAGGAAGAGAAGGAAGAAGAAGAAAAAGAGAAGGAGGAAGAGGAAGAGGAGGAGAAAAACTTCACTTGACACTCTATCTCTCTTTACAGAAAGCTGAAGGCTCTCTTCTTGAAAAGGTTCACAATCTGGTCATAATTAGAGAACGTATAACCCCCTCTTCATATCTGCGTTTAGCACAAACAGATGCATTTCTAAGAAATTTCAACACCTACTCTATCATCTTTTTTGCTTGATTTTATTTTTGTTACTGGAACCTCCGTCAAGATAGTTAATGTAGAATAGTCTGTATTTGACAGAAGACAGATGTGGTTATTTCTACGAGTTGGATGACTTATAGGACGTAAGCTTTCTCAAACCAGAAGAGAGCAATAAGTTGTTTGCCTTCACTGCTTGCTGCAGAGATACGAGGATGCCTCCCGCCCCACACTGACAAACTGTCCTCTTGTTTTTCCCACGGACACTTTATCACAGAAGAGCTCCCGGCCCATTGCAGCTGTCCGAGGGCCTCTCGTCTCTCTCTTCATCACAGAAAGAGAAAGAGAGAGAGAGAGAGAGAGGGTCCGAGGGCCTCTCGTCTCTCTTCCTCACATAAAGAGAGAGAGAGAGAGAGAGAGAGAGAGAGAGAGAGAGAGAGAGAGAGAGAGAGAGAGAGAGAGAGAGAGAGAGAGAGAGAGAGAGAGAGAGAGAGAGAGAGAGAGAGAGAGAGAGAGAGAGAGAGAGAGAGAGAGAAAGAAAGAGAAAGAGAGGATCCGAGGGCCTCTCGTCTCTCTTCCTCACATAAAGAGAGAGAAAGAGGGACAAACAGAGAAAGATAGAAAAAGAGAGACAGAGAGAGGGAGAGAAAGAAGCAGAGAAAGAGAGGGAGAGAGGCAGTTATTTCTGTTTTCGGGGCAGCTGTGACGTCATGTCTGGAGGCGAGTTCAAATTTATGTCGTCAACTGTCGCTCCTCTTGGACCATCTCCTGCTGATGGGGGCTTCCCTCTCAGATGAATAAAAGCAATTGGTGGCAGCGAAAATAGTCATAAAACGCCATGAAAGAGTTGTATAAAGTAGGTTTTGTTCTTCAGCTGAATTGAGTAATCTTACTGTAGTTTGAGCAAAAATCTATGAAGTACAAACGCTCCTTCACTTACGAACACTCGACGTACGAACTTTCAGACATACGAACGGAGCCTCAAGCCCACTTTGCCAGTTTCAAAGGGAAGAAACCCAACATTAAAGTATTATTATTACAATTCATCCTTATGTGTCGTTAATAATGTGTTCTAGGATAAGAAAACATGTACTGACTTTATATCGTACCTATCCATGTAGATTTGAGTACCTTTAAAATGATGTTGAATAACAAGTTGCGAACATTTCGAATTGCGAACATTTCGAGTTGCGAGCACTTCGAATTGCAAACATTTCGAGTTGCGAACATTTCAAGTTGCGAGCACTTCGAGTTGCGAGCATTTCAAGTTGCGAACATTTCGAGATGCGAGCATTTCGAGTTGCGAACATTTCGAGTTACAAGCATTTCGAGTTGCGAACATTTCGAGTTGCAAGCATTTCGAGTAGCGAACATTTCGAGTTGCGAACATTTCATGGTGCGAACATTCGAGTTGCGAACATTTCGAGTTGCGAACATTTCGTGGTGCGAACATTCGAGTTGCGAGCATTTCGAGTTACGAACGGCCGTTCGGAAAGTAACTCGTACGTAAATTGAGGAGTGTCTGTGGGTCAACAAATATGGCCAGTACACTAATCCTCATTTTTGATGCAGGAAAGAGAATTCACTGATATTTACTTCAGTTCTAGACCAGCATTTACCTCACATACGAATAACAGTGTTGATTGGTAAAATGGAAAGACGTTTTGCGTTATAGTTGATCTATTTTATATTTGTCAATCATTCATTTATTTGCTTATGTTTATTCTCGTTTTATCTTAATTTTACATAATTTTATATACTATTGTGTTCTAATTTTTCGTTTACTTGTTTATTTTATTAATTTTTTCTTATTTGATTGTATTTATTGACTTATTTATTTTGTGCAATCGACTTAATCATGGGCCGAAAGGATTTATGAAGCGACGGAGGGCCTTAAGAGAAACTACCAAGAGCAGAAACTCACTGAAGACAGTCTTCCGCTTATGTGGGGGGTGGCCTAATACAGAAGCCACACCCCCACGTGTAAAACAAAAGTAAATAAAGAATCGGATGAATAAACGAAATGATGCAAGCAGGTGCCATTGCCACCTCCTCGCAGTTATCACCTGACACCACCTCGACGCGGGTGCCACCTCCCCCTCTCCCTGCCCCTCCCCCTCCCCCTGCCCCTCCCCCTCCCCCTCTCCCTGCCCCTCCCCCTACCCCTCCCCCTACCCCTCCCCCTCTCACTGTCCCTCCCCCTCTCCTTGTCCCTCCGCCTCTCCCTGTCCCTCCCCCTCTCCTTGTCCTTTTCCCTCCCCCTCTCCCTGTCCTTCTCCCTCCCCCCTCTCCCTCTCCTTCTCCTTCCCCCTCCCCCTCTCTC
>NC_134781.1:20032102-20049602 GCF_046742065.1 Oratosquilla oratoria | reverse complement strand
GGAGATGGACGTCGGAGAGAATCCTCTCCATGCCGCTAATCCTTGTGTCCCAGAAACACACTCGCCTTCATCTTCCGGTGCAGTCCCGAGGGACTGGCACTCAGCCCCCGGACCGAACCAATTATCTCTCTCTGTATAGTTTGATTACCTTTCATTCTTTTTCACACCAGAGCTGAAACCGGCGACTGCTCCCCTCCTCCCCTCCTCTTCTCCCCTCCCCTCCTTCTCTTCTCCCCTCCCCTCCTTCTCTTCTCCCCTCCCCTCCTTCTCTTCTCCCCTCCCCTCCTTCTCTTCTCCCCTCCCTTCTCCCCTCCCCTCCCCTTCCCTTCTCCCCTCCCCTCCTTCTCTGCTCCCCTCCCCTCCTTCGCCCCTCCCCTCCTTCTCTTCTCCCCTCCCCTCCTTCTCTTCTCCCCTCCCCTCCTTCTCTTCTCCCCTCCCCTCCTTCTCTTCTCCCCTCCCCTCCTTCTCTTCTCCCCTCCCCTCCTTCTCTTCTCCCCTCCCCTCCTTCTCTTCTCCCCTCCCCTCCTCTTCTCCCCTCCCCTCCTTCTCTTCTCCCCTCCCCTCCTTCTCTTCTCCCCTCCCCTCCACTCCCTTCTCTTCTCCCCTCCCCTCCTCTTCTCCTCTCCCCTCCACTCCCTTCTCTTCTCCCTTCCCCTCCACTCCCTTCTCTTCTCCCCTCCCCTCCTTCTCTTCTCCCCTCCCCTCCTTCTCTTCTCCCCTCCCCTCCTTCTCTTCTCCCCTCCCCTCCTTCTCCCCTCCCCTCCCCTCCTTCTCCCCCTTCCCCTCCCCTCCTTCTCCCCCTTCCCCTCCCCTCCTTCTTTCCCCCTCCCCTCCTTCTCCCCCTTCCCCTCCCCTCCTTCTCCCCCTCCCCTCCTTCTCCCCTCCCCACCTTCTCCCCTCCCCTCCTTCTCTCCTCCACCTCTCCTCCTTCTCTTCTCCCCTCCCCTCCTTCCTCCCTCATCCCCTCCCCTCCTTCTTCCCTCATCCCCTCCCCTCCTTCTCTTCTCCCCTCCCCTCCTTCTCTTCTCCCCTCCCCTCCTTCTCTTCTCCCCTCCCCTCCTCTTCCTCCCCTCCCCTCCCCTCCTCTCTCCTCCCCTCCCCTCCTTCTCTCTCCTCTCCCCTCCCCTCCTTCTCTCTCTCCCCTCCCCTCCTTTCCCCTCCCCTCCTTCTCTCTCTCCTCTCCCCTCCCCTCCTTCTCTCTCTCTCCCCTCCCCTCCTTCTCTCTCTCCTCTCCCCTCCCCTCCTTCTCTCTCTCTCTCCCCTCCCCTCCTTCTCTCTCCCCTCCCCTCCTTCTCTTCTCCCCTCCCCTCCTTCTCTTCTCCCATCCCCTCCTTCTCTTCTCCCATCCCCTCCTCTCCCCTCCTCTCCTCTCCTCTCCTCTCCTCCTCTTCTCCCCTCTCCTCCCCTCCTCTTCTCCCCTCTCCTCCTCTCCTCCTCTCCTCTTCTCTCCCTCTCCTCCCTCCTCTTCTCCCCCCCCCTCCTCTTCTCCCCTCTCCTCCTCTTCTCCCCTCTCCTCCTCTCCTCCTCTCCTCCCCTCCTCCCTTAATCCTCCTCACCACCTCCATTTTTCCCCACCAACTCTTAGCCCAATCCTTACCATTTCCTCCATTCCTCCCCACCTTAATCCTTACCACCTCCCTTCTTCCCCTCGATCTCTTCACCTTCCCCACCTCCCCGCCATCTCTTCCCCACTACTTCCTCCATTTCCCCCTATTTCATTGCCGGCGTCTAAGGATCAGTTTATAGCGCCATCCAATGTCATAATTTCCGTTGTTAAGACTCGGGTCAGAATTTTCTGAAAACACAGATACACGCAACAATATGTACTTCATATATACACGTACATATCTATATGTATATATATGATATATAATGTAATATATACAATATATATACATATATACATATACACATATGCGTATATATATACATATATATATAATATATATATATATATATATATATATATATATATATGTGTGTGTGTGTGTGTGTATGTGTATATGATATTATTTTATATAACATGCCGGTACAAATTTTGCTCTGTATTTGTTTTTGACTATTCAAGTTATCTTACACGAACACATGGTCCATGGTCTTTTCTCTTGCAAACGAGACACCAATCTAACCATTCACCTGAACCTATCAAAGAACAATTCTCACACGTCCTGACGAGACCCAGTGAGGAACCGTGCGTCAGACCGGGCTGCAACGGTGCACAGCCCCGCACGCTAACAAGCGCCTGCGGGAGGAGCCACCGAGAACTCTGTCGGGGCTCAGGTCGGTGCCAGAGGAGGCGTGGCACTCGTGTCACCGCGAAGATGCAGTGCCAGTCCCGGCTGTGGCGGAGGCGGAGGCGAGGGTCGCGTTGGGGGCGATGGTATGCGGTCGGGGGAAGGGACTCTTCGGGGAGGAGGAGGAGGAAGAGGAGGAGGAGGAGGAAAAGGTTAATGGTGGAGATGGGAGTGGGTGTCGGGAGGTTGGTGAAAATGGTGGTGATTTGCAGAAGAAGTGGATCGCGAATAGGGAATGGTAGTGGTGTTGGTGGTGGTCAGGGTCGTTGGTAAAGGTGGAAGTCTGTGTTGGTGAGCAGTGGATGGTCGGTTGGTTGGTTGGTTGGTTGGTTGGTTGGTGGGGATGGTGGTGGTTAGGAAGTGGGGGTCGGTGATAGTGGTCGGTGCTAGAATCGGTGGTGGTGGTATTAGTGGTGGTGATGGTGGTGGCGGTGACGGCAGTGAGTGTTGGTGGAAGTGGTAGAGATGGTATGGTTGGTGGTATCGGTGAGGGTGGTGGTATTGATGGTATCGGTGATGTTATTGGTGGTGGTGTTGGTATCGACAATGATGGTGGTGGTATCGATGTGTTGGCGTTGGTAGATAGTATTTGTGGTGGTATCGATGGTCTTGGTGGTGGTATCGGTGATCTTGGTGGTGGTATCGATGATGGTGTTGTTGATAGTATCGGTGATGGTATTGATGGTGGTATAAGTGATGGTATTGGTATCGGTGATGGTGGTATCAACAATAATGGTGAGGGTATCGATTGTGTTGGCGATGGTATCGATAGTGTTAGTGGTGGTATCGATGGTCTTGGTGGTGGCATCGGCGGTTGTGGTCGTGGTATCGGCTGTATCGGTATAGTAAAGACGATATACGAGAGGTTTTGGTGGTGGTAGTGGTTGGGTTGGTGAAAATAGATGTGTTGGTGATGGTAGTTATGGTGGTGGTTATGGTGGTGGTTGTGGTGATGGTAGAGGTTATGATGGTGGTAGTGGTTGTGTTGGTGATGGTGGTGGTTGTGGTTATGGTGGTGGTTGTGGTGGTGGTAGAGGTTATGATGGTGGTAGTGGTTGTGTTGGTGGAAGCGGTTGTGTTGGTGATGGTAGTTATGGTGATGATATTGGTTATTATGGTGATAGTGATCATGTAAGAGTAGTGGTTGTGGTGGTGCTAGTAATTGTGGTGGAGTAAGTGGTTATGGTGGTGGTGGTAGTAACGGTTGTAGTAGTAATGGTATTAGTGGTGGTGGTTGTGGTTGTGTTAGTGGTTATGGTGGTGATAGTTGTTGTGGTGGTTGTTGTGGTAGTGGTTATGGTGGTGGTGGTTGTGGTGGTGGTGGTTATGGTTGTGTTAGTGGTTATGGTGGTGATAGTTGTTGTGGTGGTTGTTGTGGTAGTGGTTATGGTGGTGGTAGTAACGGTTGTAGTAGTAATGGTATTAGTGGTGGTGGTTGTGGTGGTGGTGGTTATGGTTGTTTTAGTGGTTATGGTGGTGATTGTGGTTGTGGTGGTGGTTATGGTTGTGTTAGTGGTTATAGTGGTTATGGTTGTTGTTATGGTAGTGGTTATGGTGGTGATAGTGGTTGTGGTGGTTGTTGTGGTAGTGGTTATGGTGGTGGTGGTGGTAGTAACGGTTGTAGTAGTAATGGTATTGGTGGTGTTGGTAGTGGTGGTGGTTATGGTAGTGGTGGTGGTTATGGTTGTGTTAGTGGTTATGGTGGTGATAGTGGCTGTGGTGGTTTTTGTGGTTATGGTGGTGATAGTGGTTGTTGTGGTGGTGGTGGTTATGGTGGTTACTGGAGGAGAGGGAAGAGGAAACGGGAATGAAGATAAATGCAGAACAGCTTTTGGATCGTCGTTGCCATGGTGATGCAAACAAGGACGGATGTATAGAGGCTGGCGGAAAGGCGGCATTCGACAGGAGGCGCTTAGCTTCAACCGGAGTGTTTACGTTGGCCCTGTGTGCTCGGGCAGCCGTGGTGAAAAATGTGGGCTCTGTGATAAGTAGACCACCACACAGTAGAACAGTCCTGACGTTATCAAGACACTGAGTTAAACATGAAAAGAGGGCTAACCTCAATATTACGGTGACGTGACTTATTTATTTATTTATTTTGTAATTGAGAAGAGATAATCAAGCCTCAGAGTAGAAAGGGCAAGGTTATAAGGAGTTACAATAATAACATATAATGAGAAGACTATTGATTTCATAACACACACACACACACACACACACACACACACACACACACACACACACACACACACACACACACACACACACACACACACACACACACACACTCGACTCGGTGGCACGGTTGCTAGAGTCCCCGACTGTCACTACGGCGGTCCGGGTTTGAATCCTAACCAGGGCTGAAATAATCTCAGTATCGCTGCGCTTCGAGTCGTTACTCCAACTCTCGTGGGTGGGGAGTTGTGGGTGTAAGGTCATAGCATTACCCATAGATCGGTCATACGAGCTCTGAGCTCTCTTCCGGGAAGGAAATAGCTGTCGATCACGAGTCCAACACGTGATCCAAAGACCAAGGTAAATACATATTATATATATATATATATATATATATATATATTACTCTATATACATATATATATATATATATATATATATATATATATATATAATTGATCTTCGACCACAAAACCCACTTGATAAATTATCTTGTTAAATCCAGACTGTTTTATTCAGCAGTGTGCTCATTCCGAGAAACTATCGTTGGGAACAAATAAACATTTCAGAGGTCGTGGCAGGGATGGTAGCGTTGACGTTGTTGGCAGAACTTGTCCCAATGATGTCACATAGAATGTTTATGAAAAGTACTTAACCTTTTGCTACAATCCCTGTTGGCACCAGGGGTGTGATGGTGGCAGTGTTGTGGTTAGCGTCAGGCGATTTTATTCACATGTAGTAATTTTATTATTATTATTATTATTATTATTATTATTATTATTATTATTATTATGTGATGATGATGATGTAGTTGTTGTTGTTGTATACTTTTATTATTTATTTTCTTAATCTGTGGTGTGTATCCCTCTGACCCCTCAATAATTCAGGTCATAACTCGATAAGGCGTCAACAAAGAAACTTACATCATCGATATTGGATTGGGTGCAGGAGTGAAAAAAATATAAGTGAAGAAAGTGAAGTAACAGGGGAGGAGCCTACACCAGGAGGCGCTGAGTAGCTGCGGTCGAAGCAGTCACCTTTGTCTTATGCGCTTGGACTGTTGGAGTAAGTAACAGTCACTGCTGGGAATAGGAGAGAAGTGCGGGATTCGAACCCACAACTAAGCGAATGCGAGATCAGCACGCTTCTGATTATGCCACAGTAACAGATATTCTATATATTTTGACTGCCGGCTGCAGCCCTCTGCAGATTGAAAGCCCGGAACAATAATCATAATAGAACATATACCAAAGGGCCCCTTACACGGGAGGTAGTCAAAAAACAAAGACATAAAATCCACTCCCACCCATTCCATCTCCACATACTCCACTCCCATCCACCCCCCTCCCTCCCTCTTATCTTGGCTCCTCCTGGATGACGGATCATTCCTGCATCTTGCCCACAGCCCTGAGTCAGAAGCAGTGTCGCAAGACGCAGTACAGCCACAGCAAGGTCGCTTCATTTAATCGGCGACCCCCCTCTCTCCGTCCCCTCATGTGGGCAAGAATCCATATATTTTTATACCAAGAGCTTTTTCCACCTTGTGAGGGAGGTAGCTAATTCAAAATTACATACCCACTCCCACCCATTCCACTTCTTTCCACCACCCCTTTCCCCCCCTCTCATCTTAGCTCCTCATGGATGACGGGTCATCCCTGTATCCCGCCCACTGCCCTGGGTCATCCCTGTATCCCGCCCACTGCCCTGGGTCAGAAGTAATGTAGCAAGGTACAGTACATCCACAGCAAGACCGCTTAATTTAATCGGCGACTCCCTCTCTCCGTCCCCTCTTGCAGAAAAAGAAGAGAAGAAATTCATAGGATATATATACATACATACACACATATATATATACAATATATATATATATATTTTTCACAGAAATTGGGGGGTGGGGTTGATGCCGTAGAGTTGAATGAAATTACTTGATAGCAGCCATAGTGAAAGGAAAAGTGACAGCCAGTAAGGAAAGGGCTAATTGATAAAGGTGCTCGTTCACCGTTGCCGGGTTTGATCACAAAAAACAATTAAAGTTCTTGGCGGCAGCAAGGATAAAATGAAAACAGCAATCTGATACGGGGAAAGCTCATAGCAAATCATGATATAAAAAAGACTACGGCACGCGAAAGCCCGATTTCAAGAAACGAAAGAAAAACTGCCCTTCTTCTGGCAGTTCTTTTGGAGAAGTTTCTGTAGAGTTGAACGATGTCAAGTATGTTTTCTGTCATCGACTTCAGAGTCCCAAACATAATACCAATCAATGTGGTATTGCCTACTGTGTATCACTTGAATTTTGTTTTGCGACTACACATGTTTGCTTTTATTGTTATTTATAGTATACAAACGTGTGTGAATGAATATACACATATCCACAGAAATAAGTGTTGCCTTTACTTTCACAGACCAAAAGCCCGCAGTCCCACATTAGCTAGTAATTGCCCTCGAGCCCTCTATCTAGGAAGAAACCTTGAACATCAACGATACATTAGTACAGAACCATTTGTCACCGGTTTGAAGTAGAAAGAAGAGGAATGAAGTCACAGGGCGTCATCTCTTCTTGTGTAAAAATGAGAAGTAAATGCAGTTGAAATTGAGCGAGATCTTGGACTCCATCCGGAGATCGAGTGTCAGTCCTCCGGGTTAGGTCCTTGGTCTGTGCTAGGAAATTGTTCAGTTTGCTCTTTCGTTGCTTCCCATTCCCTCTCTGCAATGGCGAATATCAGAGGTGCAGAGACCAGTTTTGCATTTCACTGGTAGCACCGAACTTGTATGGTTTAGCTTATTACACTGGTTTCAGCTACATTCATAATGTACATATAGATAATACATGTAGATTTGACTGCATATACATGTGTATATATATATATATATATATATATATATATATATATATATATATGAAAAAGGTGAAGAAAAAAAAAGTCACAGGTCTCGTTCCGAACTTATTCCTGACCGGTTTCGCTTGTAGCTTCTTCAAGCGAAATCGGTCAGGAATAAATTCGGAACGAGAACCGTGACTCTCTTTTTCCACCTTTTTCAACTTGTCACAATGTCTCAACATTATATAATTATATATATATATATATATATATATATATATATATATATATATATATATATATATATATACTCATCAATTTGAATGTCCATATGTATGTATACGTTGATCTATGTAAAAAGTGTATATATAAATATATACATAATACACATGAATGAATACATACATGTGTGTGTATATATATATATATATATATATATATACATATATATATATATATATATATATATATACATTATATATATACATATATATACATATATATATATACATATATATATATACATATATTATATATAATATATATATATATATATATATTGGTTTAGTTAACGATAGACAGTTTTGTTCATTTAATGAGATAAAAGGTTCGACCGAGAGTCAGCGAGGGGAGGAACTCTTCTTAGTTGGAGTTGTCAGCTTTATTTCCACCAAAGCCGCCCGCGGGGAAATTATTGGCGGTGGGGTTGTTGGACGTCGACCGGGATTTTCTCCCCCGTGGCGCTGGCGGCAATAGATCGGCCACGAAGGTGCAAACCCGAGACCAATCAAGTTGTCATTGATGTGGAGTGGAGTGGAGTGGAGCAGGGTGTGGAATGGGGAGATCTTGAGGATGTGGAGTGAGAGGGGGAGGAGGTTAAACCGCTTTGTTACTTGAGGTCGATTTATTTAATTGATTTATCTATTAGTTTGTTTGTCTATTAATTTATCTATTTGTTTTTGTTTGTTTGTTTATTAGTTTGCCTATTATTTGTTTATTCGTTTATTCATTTATCTATATTTGTTTATTCATTTATTGATCTATATTCATGTTAGTTTATTTGTTTTGTATCTTTCTATATTTCTATTAAATACTATATTTATTTTTTTGTCTTTTTGCGTGTGTATTTCAATTAATAAATTTATCAAATACATGTTGTTTATTTGTTTTTATTTACTAATTTGTTCATTTATCTATCTGTATAAGTTTATTTATCTATATACATCTGTTAGTTTATTTGTTTTTTAATCAATTTTCTGAATTTTTATTACATACCATATTTACTTGTTTATTTATTTTTGTATCTGTGTATTTCAATTGATTAATTGTTTAAACACATAGTAGGCTTTACAGTGTGAATTTGGTCCCAACAGAGAGAAGAGAAGACTCTGGTAGTCGGTTCGAGTTCTCACGTATTGGCATGTTCTGTCAATAAGAGGTCCGACAAAGGTTGTCATGCCTAGCTACCTCGCTGAGCAGGTAACCGCAGAAACGTGGAAAGAGAAAATGTATGGAAAGGATGGATATCATAGGTTATGTTGATCAACATGTAAAATAAATATATAAACAAGCGAAATTGAGTTAATTAAAAAAGATAATTACTCTTACAGACAGAAATTTGGATGTATAATTACAAGATTTCATAATTTCATTATTCTCACGTTAATTCAAAATATATTATTTTGGCTAAGCCAAGCTGGTTGAGTGGTCATTTTCGTATGACAATTTGTTTCCGGAAATTGGATTTTGTCTTCTTGGCCAATACGAGTTGAGCGATAGAGACGGCACGTCCCCCCACCCCCACCCAGGTCGATAGCCGGTCGTCCACCTGGTCGAAATATTTATAGATTTTAAACTTCGCCCGAATGCCAGGCAATATCGTTTGGGTATATAGTTCAAGCCTCTTTCGTTCTTCTTGTCTTGTTCCCAAACGAAGTGTTTGGTGGATGTTGGGAGGGTTTCCGAAGTGGAGTGCCACAGTTTCATTGAATTTTAACATTGCAGTGCCATTGAAATGTTTCAGTGCCATGTATGAATGGTGGAGTGTAAATGCATGCTACAGTGCAATTGAAGTGAGTTCTACAGTGACAATGATATATCGATGCCACAGTGCCAACGAAGCTTCATGGGAACATTGCCATTGAAGTGGTTATCATACAGTGCATATGAAGTTTCAGTGCCATAGTGCCAATGCATTTTGAGGGCCACAGTGCCAATAGTTCCTTAATACCACAGTGCCAATGAAGTTTGTAACTTAGTTGTCTTTGTTGCGGACGATTGAAGAGCGTCCGCCCTAAGGCGTCTTACTGTGGCCGATACTTGTAGTCGGATAGCTGGGGCGAGTGGCAGACACCAGCACGGCAGCAACAGTGGGAAGTTGTTCATAGAGTCTCGGGGACCCACGAGATGGGACTACCCCACCACGCTCCATCCCTCACTCTCTCTCTCACTCTCTCTCTATTTTTGTCTCTCTGTCCTTCTATCTCTGTTTCTGTCTCTCTTGTCCCTCTGTCTTTCTCTGTTTCTGTCTCTTTCTCTTTGTCTCTCTCTGTCTTTGTCTCTATCTCTTTGTTTCTCTCTGTCCTTTCTCTCTCTCTCTCTCTCTCTCTCTCTCTCTCTCTCTCTCTCTCTCTCTCTCTCTCTCTCTCTCTCTCTCTCTCTCTCTCTCCCTCCCTCTCTCTCTCTCTCTCCCTCCCTCTCTCTCCCCCCTTTCCCTATACGTCATATGTGTAACACGAGCCAATGTGTGCGCGAAGTTATTTTTTACGCGAAGTTATTTTTTACGCGTCTTTTTCCCCGTGTTTGCGGCAGGAAAAAGCGAACGCGCTGCGTTTGCGCTGACGGGCGCCGAAGGGAGGACATCGTGTCGATGACGCGTGCCCTCGTAGATACTTCCTTTTGTTACACACGTCTGTAAGCAAACGGGAGCGTTTTGCCCCGCGGAACTGTTTGTCAAACGCGAGGGAGAGGAAGTGTAGATGTCTAGAGATTGCGGATCTCGCAGCACGGTTCCTGTGATGCCGGAAAGTTGTCACGTCCTCGATGTGGAGGTGATATTATCCTTATTATTATTATTATTATTTTATTTTACTTTATTTTATTTTATTATTTTTATTTATATTCTTTCATGTTTATTATTATTATTATTATTTTATATATATATATATACATATATATATATACATATATATATATATATATATATATATATATATATTATATTTACGTACGCTGGTCAAACGGGTTAGAGCGTCGCCACTTGCAGCGTAGGTTAAGGTGACGGCTTTTATATATTGCCGCCAGCGAGTTGGACCAATGGTATGGTTTATTAAATTTCACGCTACAAAGTATTCTGTAACGGAGACCGTCATAGCCTTCTGATAGTGGGTAGTTCGCGACATTAAACAAAATTATCATCATTTCGTTGTAAAGTGATAGACAATTCCCTGGAATATTTCACTGGAATATTTCACTGGAATATTTCCCTGGATTATTTCCCTGGAATATTTCCCTAGAATATCTCCCTGGAATATTTCCCTGGAATATTTCCCTGGAATAACCCTGGAATATCACGCTCGGCATATCGCGTTAGTTTGTAGTTCTGTATGCGATGAGTCTGTGTCAAGTTAGCAACAGTCGTTTATACACGTTGGTGGCATAATTAGAAGAAGAATCCTGATTTCGCCTTCGTGTAGTTGTGGTTCGAATCCCGCACTTCTCTCCGATTCCCAAAAGTAACCTGCCCCAACAGTCCATAAAGCGCATCGGGCAAAGGTGATGGCTTCGACCGCGGCTAAGCACCTCCTGGCGTAGGCTTACCTATTTAAAGTATTCACTAACGTATTGCTGCGTCGTAGACTGATAAATCAAATATGGTCATGTTCCGCCAATTTGTTAGCGGGGAGCTTCCTGTGTTAAGTTAGTTGATCACGTAAGCTAGTTAGCATCATACGCTGTTAAGGATTAGGGAGTTAGGTTAGGGACAGCCAGCTGTTGCCACGGGAGCTTTGTTTCGGCCGGAGCCGACGGGACGTAAAAAGCTCGGGCGTGTCCCCGCGTCAGTGAGGAATCGCCGAAGACCGCGAAGAAGCCCCACACGTAGAAACAGACTCTGAGGGTGACTTCCCATTTCGCCAAATTCAGTTTTCTCATAACCTTAGGCTACAATGGGTTAGAGAATTTTTGGCGAAATAGGAATCTAGTTAACTTTGTCTATGTCATAATTGGCGAAATTGAAGCAATGAGAGTGTGTATTTGGGTTGGATAAGGAATAGGGTAAAATTGGAATTTAGCTAATTTTGGCGAAATGGGAATTTGGCAAAATGCAAACAGATTTAATTTTCATCTATCACGAGAAGCCAAACTAGAGTCCAGAATTAAAAGACTTGAGCGTCGACCTTAAAATCTTCCATAAAATATAATCCGCCTTTCATATTTCTCCAAACTAAATCATAACACTAGTTATAACAACACTTAATAATCTCCAATTTAAAGTATTAAATTGTCATGTGGCAGGGGAAGCATTTCACGCAAAAAGTGAATAAAATAATTTGGGGCTATAAGGAACTTCTTTGGGTAAAAGATGAGGATAATAATAAAGAAAGAACGTGAGGGTTGAGGAGAAGAAAGGTCCTTTGCCACCATGGTCTTGGATCACGTGTTGGACTCGTGATTGACAGTTAACCTCCCGGATGAGAGCTCAGATCTCGTATGACCGATCTATGGGTAAAACTGTGGCCTTGCACGCACACACACACACCCAACTCCCTGCCCACGAGAGTTGGAGTAACAACCCACAGCGCAGCGATATTGAAATTATTTCAGCCCTGGGTGGAATTCAAACCCGGACCGCCATAGTGGCAGGCGAGAACTCTAACCACTGTGCCACTGTGTGTATGTGTTATATATATCTCCATATGTACACGTAAACCAAATGTCAAACATGTGCCAAAGGTTTTAGGCAAAGAGTAAGGTTACCTTTTAGGCTTTGATGGACTTAGAGTAGACGTATGACAAGATTGACAGAGGGGCGTTACGGGATGTGTTCCAGATGTATGGTATACAGGGAAGTCTGTTGATGGTAATTGAAAGAATTACGTCGGTAATAGCTTGTGTGAGGGTAGGGAATGGAGAGAGCGAGTGATTTGAGGTAAAGGTGGAGCTGCTTCATGGTTGTGTAATGTCTCCATTGTTGTTCAACGTTTACATAGAAGGAGCGGCGAGGAATTAAACACGAGACTGCTTGGCAGGGGTTTGGAGGGAGTTGGGGAGGTTAACCTATTGTTTCCGGATAACACTACGCCTTTAGCGAGTCGGAGGATAAAGAGCAATTGGTGTCGTAGATTGGAAGAGTATTTGAAAAAAAAGAGGCTGAAAATGAATGTGGACAGGATGAAGCTGTGATGTACATGGGAGGTAGTGGTGGTTTTGAGGTAAGTTGAAGAACGAATTACTGGAGGAGACTTTGAACTTTTAAGAGTTTGGGGGTGGAGGTGAAATGTAGAGTAAGAGAGAAGTAAGAAATGGCGAATAAAACGTGTCATGAAAGTCGGTATCTGAGGATGGACACAAAGAAAAGACTGTTCGAGGGATTGGAGGCTGCGGCGCTGAATGGAGAAGACTTGGAATTCGAAGAAGCAAAAAGAAAGAGCCTAAACGTGTTTGAGATGAAGTGTTTAGGAAGTATGGCGGCGATGACTAGGGTGGATCGAGCGAGAAATGTGGAGATGGGGTGGAGAGTAGGTGTGGAAAAGGAACGGGTAGGTTGGGTATATAGAATGAATGCTTGAAGAAAAACTTACTATGAAACTGTGGAAAACAGAAGTGGATGGGGAGGACTTGAAGGGACAACCAAGAATCTGATAGACGGATTGGGTAAAAGGAGCTTTGGATGAAAAATGACTGTCGAGCAAGAAGGAGAGAGAACAGAAAGTAGATATGAATGGAAAGGGGTTGTAAAATGAGTGTGAAAATGACGTGCCCCGAAGAGACCTTTTGTCTACTTTAAACATTTCTCGAGTGGATGGGGAGGGGAGGGTCGCCATGAACTGAAGCTGTGGGGATAAACCATCGCCTGCTGTCAGGCCCTACTGTGGTCCTTCGTCTTGCTGCATTGTCTTTGACCCGAGTATTGGGCGGGGGACGGGGATGACCATTCATCAACGAGGAGCTGAGATTTGGATGGCCAGTGAATGAGTTTTTGGATGAGTGTGGGATGAGTGTATGTTTTGATTCGTCCACGTCCTTATAAAAGGGAATGGCTTTTTGTTATATGTATAATGAATACGTTTATGTATGAGTATATGTATATATGTGTATGGGGATGTGTAAATATATGTATATGTGTATACATGTATATAGATATGTGTATGTGTGTGTGTATATATATATATATATATATATATATATATATATATATATATATATAATATTACATAAGTGTGTGTGTGTGTGTGTAAGTGTATAAATCATGTAAGTTAGAAAACTAGCAGGACTGTATTTAAGGTGATATGAAGAGGAAATGGGAAGGAGGAGGAGAGAGGGCGGAAATGTGGGTACGGAACGGAGGAATGTGGCGAAGATATAAGGAGCAACAGAGATGTCAGAAAGGGGCGGGGGAGGAGAGACAAGCAAATGGCCAAGTTAATCAAGGGGGCGCAGGAAAAAATGCGATGTATTGGTAGGTACTGTGTGTGTTTATATGTAATATTCTTTATAATGCCATATGTAGGATAAAGGATGGTTTAGTTATTAACTTTCATTTGGATGGACGCCACAAATGAATGAATGTGTGTGTGTGTGTGTGTATGTGTATTCACCTTGGTCTTTGGATCACGTGTTGGACTCGTGATCGACAGCTATTTCCCTCCCGGAAGAGAGCTCAGAGCTCGTATGACCGATCTGTGGGTAATGAGTTTTTGGATGAGTGTGAGATGACCTTACACGCACACACACACCCCCAACTCCCCGCCCACGAGCGTTGGAGTAACAACTCGAAGCACAGCGATACTGAAATAATTTCAGCCCTGTGTGTGTGTGTGTGTGTGTGTGTGTGTGTGTGTCTGTGTGTGTGTGTGTGTGTGTACGCACATGTATGGGTGCGTGTATGCGTGCATGAGTGTATATTTGTATGTGTGTGTTTGTATTCGTTTTTTGTGTGTGTATGTATGCGTGCGCACATGTATGTGTGTGTGCGTGAGTGTGTGTTTGTGTGTGCGTGTTCAGTATTTTTATGTGTTTGGGTGTGTCTGTGTCTGCCGGTCTGTCTCTTTCTTCCACATTCCTGAATGGTGCATGTTTGTGTGTGTGTCAAAATTCAAGCATATAAGTATTTATAACATAAAGAATAACAAATAACTAAACAGATGATGGAGGCGCGAGATGGTTCATCTGCCAACTTCGTTTCTCCTTTGTATCTTTATTTCTTTATTCTTTTTATCTCTTGATTTTTTCTTCTCTCCACGTTTCCCACCTTTATTTCTTCGCCTTCTTTCTCGACTCTTCTTTCCTTCTTCCTTTCCTTCCTTCTTCCTCCTTCCTTCTCTCCTTCGTCCCCTCCCTCCTCCCCTCCTTTCTTCCCTTCCTTCCTCGTCCATGCTCTCTTTCTCTCATTTTCTTCTCCTTCCTTCTTTCCCTTTCCAACTTTCCTTTCCCTTTCTTCTTTACTTTCCCTTTATTCGTTCCTTCTTTCGTTCCTCTCCCATTCGTTCCTCCCCTTCATTCGTTCCTTTCCCTTCATTCGTTCCTCTCCTTAATTCGTTCCTTTCCCTTCATTCGTTCCTCTCCTTAATTCGTTCCCTCCTCTTCATTCGTTCCACCCTCTTCATTAGTTCCTCCCTTTCCTTCGTTCCTCCCCCTTCCTCCTTCCTTCCCTCATCCTCTTTCCTTACGCCGCCCTCCTTCCTTGCCCTGCCCGTTTTACTTCCCTCTCTCACAAGCCCCTGTTCACTACAGGACCCATCATCTGTCAGCGACAAGGTAAGGAGATGGAGAGGAGGAAGGACGGGGGAGGAGGGAGGGAGAAGGAGGGGAGAAGAGAGAGGGAGGGGAGAAGAGGGAGGGAGAGAGAGGGGAGAAGAGGGAAGGAGAAAGGGGAGGAGAAGCCTGTCACGTCGCCACGAGTGCCGTTCGGCGCCGGGGGTGCCAAGACCACCACGCCCCTTTTGGCCCGAGGGGTGGCGCCGCGGACGGGCTCCCGCGCGCATCAAAGCAGGGGAACGACCAGTCGACACTTACTCCCTCACTGTAAGCTTCCTCACTGTCAGCTTCACACTGTCAGCTCGCTTTGTCAGCTTCACACTGTCAGCTCTCGCTTTGTCAGCTTCACACTTTGTCAGCTTCACACTGTCAGCTCGCTTTGTCAGCTTCACACTGTCAGATCACTTTGTCAGCTTCACACTGTCAGATCGCTTTGTCAGCTTCACACTGTCAGATCGCTTTGTCAGCTTCACACTGTCAGATCGCTTTGTCAGCTTCACACTGTCAGATCGCTTTGTCAGCTCACACTGTCAGTTCACCATGGCAGCTCATACTGTCAGCTCACACTGTCAGCTCACCATAGCAGGTCACCCTGTCAGCACACATTGTCAGCTCGCCCTATCGGTTCGTCCTATCAGCTCACCCTGTCAACTTCCCTTTGTCAGATCGCCCTGTCAGCTCAGCCTGTCAGCACTCCCTGCTAGCACTCCCTGTCAGCTCAGCCTGTCAGCACTCCCTGCTAGCACTCCGCGTCAGCTCAGCCTGTCAGCGTTCCCTGCTAGCACTCCCTGTCAGCTCAGCCTGTCAGCTCGTCTTACTAGCTCACCCTATCAGCTCGCCTTACTAGCTCTCATTGTCAACTCGGCCTGACGACAACTGCCTGCTCCCCCGTCAGCCCCACCAGTGCCCCCTACGTGCGCCCCCGGTTCACGCAGGCACCCACGGCCAATTACACTAAATGAGCCTAAGAGATTCCTTGATGTACACAGAGCCCACGTAAAATGGTCAGTAAGAGTGTCTATCCCATTGGCACTAAGGAATGGCACTACTTGGGCGGTGTGTGGTATAGTGGGAGGAGTGGGGGAGGGCAGGGCGGGGCTCCGGCTGAAGTGGTTGTGGCAGTTATGAGGTCTGCAGAATGACGTGGGTATTTTCACCAACTCTGTCATAACCTACATAGATACACACACGATCGTTTTCTCTCTCTCTCTCTTTCTCTCTCTCTCTCTCTTTCTCTATCTCTCTCTCTTTCTGTCAGTCTCCCTATCCCTGTCTCTGTCTGTCTATATCTTCTGCTTGGCAGATAATGTCAAAATTTTTATAATTCAATTCAATTCTCTCTCAATCCATCTCTGTTTCTTTTGTCAGTCTGTCTGTTTCTGTTTCCGAGAAACACACAAGCACATAGATGAATAGAATATTTTGAGGACAAGGGAGCTCTGGTAGACAGCCAGTTCGGGTTTAGAAAGGGAGGGGTGTGTATAATGAAGCCAACAAGCCTTTATTCGCACGTTGTTGACATGATACATTAAGGAGCGGGTTGGGCAGATTGCTTATATGTTGACCTGGAAAATGTTTTCGATAAGGTGCTGCACAAAAGATTAATGTGAAAGCTGGAAATTTTGGGAGAGTTAAAGCGAGCTCAATGGAATGGATGAAGGATTTCGTGAAACTTCATTCAGGCGCATTGGAACTGTCGAGTGGGAGAGAAGTGACAAGTGGAGTACCACAGGGCTTAGTGCTGGTACCATTAATGTTATTTATATACATTAACAACATGGCGAGTGGTATAGGCATCAAGATTAATTTATTCGTTGAGGTCAAAATTATAAAAATAAATGTGGATTGTAAATTGCTGTAGGAGGATCTTGATAAGGACCTTGATAAGGCCGAAGATGATGAAATTTAGAACAAAGAAATGCAATTTTTTAGAAATGGGACAAAGCAAAAAAAGACCACCATAGAACTATACAATGATTAAATTGATCACAAAACCAGAGAAGGAAAAGGATCTGGGTCTTAACTACGGGACGGACGTCTAACCCGTTGACGAATGCGATGGCATTTCATTATATGGATAAGGATATGATAAAGATAAATCAAAACAAATCTGATCCGACCCAGATTGGAATACTTAGTGGTGATATGGTCGAAAAAAAAAAAAAAAAAAATATATATATATATATATATATACGCACATTAGAACAGTTGAGAAAATAGAGTAACGGCTAGAAT
>NC_134781.1:20012102-20024602 GCF_046742065.1 Oratosquilla oratoria | reverse complement strand
GTGTGATTCACCATGGTCTTGGATCACGTGTTGGACTCGTGTGTGTGTGTGTGTGTGTGTGTGTGTGTGTGTGTGTGTGTGTGTGTGTGTGTGTGTGTGTGTGTGTGTGTGTGTGTTTGTGTGTGTGTGTTTGTGTGTGTGTTTGTGTGTGTGTGTGTGTGTGTGTGTGTGTGTGTGTGTGTTTGTGTGTGTGTGTGATTCACCATGGTTCTGGATCACGTGTTAGACTCGTGTGTGTGTGTGTGTGTGTGTGTGTGTGTGTGTGTGTGTGTGTGTGTGTGTGTGTGTGTGTGTGTGTGTGTGTCTCTCTCTCTCTCTCTCTCTCTCTCTCTCTCTCTCTCTCTCTCTCTCTCTCTCTCTCTCTCTCTCTCTCTCTCTCTCTCTCTCTCTCTCTCTCTCTCTCTCTCTCTCTCTCCCTCTGTCATTCATGTTGGTTAATGCCTTGGTGTAGTCTACCCGTTGAGGTCCGTTCTTTTAAAAGTAGTGGGGTGAAGGTGTTTCATTGTGATTTAATGAGTGAAAGGTGACAGGCGTGTGTGCGTCTGCGTGTGCGTATGTTCACCTAATTGTAGCATACCGGAAAGGAGCAACGCTCGTTAGGTCCCGTCTCTTAATCTCTAACTTTCTAACACACCTTAGTGTACATGTACTTGTTCATTTATTCATTCATTCATTCATTTGTGTTTGCTCTTTTTTATACATACATTCTCGTCTAGCTATTTATTATTCTGGACCTGACCTCGTTATGGGCTGTAGGATTTCCTTATGGGATGCTCTTGACATTATTAGCCATTGTTTGCCTTTTGCGTACTTTGTGTGTATGTGTGTGCGTACGCATGAGTGTGTGTGTATTTGTGCACATGTGTATGTGTGTACCCATGAGTGTATGTGTTTATGGATGTTTGTATGTGTATGTTCATATGCATGTGTGTGTTTGTATAAGTTCATATGTGTATGTGCTTGTGTATGTTCATAGGCATGCGTTTGTGTATGTTCATGTGCATGTATAGGTGTGTATGTGTGTATGCATTTGTGTGGATAGCAGCAGAAGGTTACTATGGACTGCATTTGACCAGCGCTTCTATCTTGTAGAACAATCTCACGCCGTGAAACAGAATTGGGGGAATGGGGTGGGGGGGAATACTGATGATGGTGGGCGGTCTTAGAGGGTAAGCAACTGTTGCGTCACAATGACCGGAGGAGGAGGGGGAGGTGGGGGGGGCGATCATCGCCTCCCGGAGAGATCTGGGCGCGGCGCGGCAATCGGAAGCCGCTGTCCGGAGGGTCTTGTTGATTCTGCGCGTGGAGCTCTTGCCAGGTTTTGCGAAAGAAAAACAGTGACGTTTATTGGGATTCTTTCTTGTAGTGTGAGTTTGGGTATACCTCTCTCTCTTTATCGCTCTCTCTTTCTCTCTCTCTATTCTCTTTCTCTCATTTTCTTTCTATCTTTCTCTCTCTTAGTGTGTGTGTGTGTGTGTGTGTGTGTGTGTGTGTGTGTGTATTGCAATACTATATGGTGCGTTGATTTCTTTCTTGACACTGGTTCGAACCCAACTGTAAGCGTTCGGAACACACAGGGCAAAGGGGACTGCTTTGGCCGCAGCTACTCAGCGCCTCCTGGCGTAAGTGATTATCTCTTCAAGCAACATAGACACTATTTACTTATATTTCTTGTCTACAAAAGAGTCCCGAACTTGACTTTGGGTGTCAAACAAAAATATCAGGTTGCAAGCCGCGTTATCTGATGTATTTATTATATATATTCGTACTTCTCGCTAGGTCTAACTTGAGTTTGAGACTATTGATGTTAGTGTTGTTTGTCACTTATCAGACGTAGAATAAAATGTAACGTGACATCATAGTGTAAGAGATTTTTGATAAAGGTTTGAGAAACAAAAAAGAGATTTCGTGGGATACGAGCATCGCAGAAGTTCGGTCACCACGATCGCCAAGCCTGAGAGATTGCGCCATCACAGACGTGCCCTTGTCTAAATCGTGTTAATGAAAACGCGTTGAAAATTACCGTAGAATGATCGAGGGGGCTGGACGGATGGGCGGGCTCGCTCGCTCGCTCGCCGGCAGCCGCGGCCACGGGGGACCTCGTCGGAGACTTCTCTTCCCAGCGGGACGCCTCGCCGAGAGGGAGTTTCCGGGAGTGTCTGGGGAAGGAGAAGACTTCCCAGGTTGGACCTCAAACATTCCGTCGTGCTTCCTGTGGAGTTCGAAGGTTTAAGATTAGTTTAGATAAACACCTAAGCAAGATGCTGTAATGCCTGCCATTTATTTTGTATTGTTTGTTTGTTTGTTATCATTTGTCTTTATTATTTCCTTAATTATTATTTATTATTATACTGTATATCCGTCCATTTATTATTATTTACTATTTATTTGTTTATTATTTAACTTTACCTATTTATTTATTTACTTATTTTATTTATTATTAGTTATATTATCATATTTTTATTTATATATTTATCATCTTTTTTTAAGATGATTCAGGGTAGTATAATTGTTGCGAAAGTTTTCGAGTCTTAATTGTCACTATATGTATTTTCTATTACTATGTTCACAAGTGTATGGACAACACGTATCCTAAGGGCTAAAGGTTGGTAGATATCTGGGAACCAGTCTCTTTTGTCGAATATTTACAAATTACACAACAGAATTATTTTCGGCTTGGCGTTGGATTTGATCCTTCACTCCGCCTCACATAATTCCACTGTCACGCTCCTCCACGTGATTCTTTATGTCTGCAGTGACAGTATATGACATAATAACTATGTTTTTATACAACAACTGATGTATTGAAGAATTTTAGGAATCCTCGAAAACGCGATTTTTTTTTTTACCTCGTGCGTGATTCTTAGTGTCGGGACAAAACAAGGGGACCATGAATGGCATGATAACAAATATTCTCTTTCTTCAGAACACGGTGGATGGAATACACAGGGCAAGCTCGCTTAAGCTGTACATGTACTGTACCAAAAGGCCATTTCCCCCTTACAAGAGGGGTGGCCAGCTAAGGTAAGTACTCACCCATATCACGCTCATTTGTTGTCCCTTCTCTCTCTTAACTCTCTAGGGATGAAAGATCATCCCTGCCTTCCGCCCACTGCCAGGGGCAGAAGCAATGCAGCAAGACACAGCACCTCCATAGAAGGGGCTGACGGCCGATGATGGGTAACCCCCACCAATTCATTGCATGGTAACCTTCCCCGCTCATACACTCGATCTCACGATATACTAAGCTTAAACGCGAGAACGTATAATGTTATCATTGTGTTCTTAGTCACACGATCATGATGTTCTTCCTCTTGCTGAACATGGACGAAGAACATGTTATCCCTGGGAACAAGAGAAGACTTAATCCTGTTTTGGATGTATCACTGAACCTCACAGACAAAGAGGACAGCCCCGTTGCCCGCCCCCATTAAAACTCCCTCAGGCTCCCTCCAGCCCCTCACCAGCCCCTTCCCCGCCCCCTTTCCCTCCCCTTACCCGCCCCGTCCTTCCCCCGCCCCCTGACCCGGGTGACAGTAGTGGGTGACAGCTTTAACCCTCTGTCATATCCCCTATTCCCCCTCTTTCCCATACAGACCCCCCCCCCACTCACACCCCAGCAGGCACCCCCTCCTTCATTTAACCCCCCCCGTCTCTCTCCCCAAGCCTGGCGTGGTGACAGGGGGCGGGGTGGGGAGTGGGGGTGGGGGTAGGCATAGGAGGGGAAGGGGAGGGGGGTGGATGGTTACGGGTGTGGATGGGAGAATGTTAGGGTTTTGTGTGACTCCTTTAAGGGGAAGGGGATTATGGGAAGGAGGAGAGAAAAAGAAGGGAGGAGAAGGAAGAGAAAGTAAAATTATATGAAAAGGGGGTACAAAGAATGACGATGACAATATATAGACCCGAATGTCCTAAGAAATTGTAAAAAAAAAAAAAAAAAAAAAAAAAAAAAAATAAGGCTTCTGAGAAGGAATTTATGAAGGACGAAAGAAAGGAAGAGGATGGGCGAAGGTAAAGTAGGGTGAAAGGTCGAAGGAGATGTTTATGTAAAAAGACAACTAGGGTAAAGAAAAAGAGTTTAAGATAAAGAGAATTATATTCTAAGAGAGAAGAGGACTTGGGAACGAAGAAGGAAGGCGCCAGCTGTGACTGATTGTGTCCTGGCGCGTCATTCGTACACATTAGGCCTCAAAGGTAGTAATCACTGTTGATAGGCCTTCTCTGTGTGTGTGTGTGTGCTTGTGCGCCTGTGTGTTTGTGTGTGCTTGTGTGTATGCGTGTGCACATGTACGCACGTACACATTCGCAAATATACACAAACTCGCAAACATATACAAACACGCACACACACACACACGCACACACACACACACACACACACACACACACACACACACACACACACACACACACACACACACACACATACACATACATGCACACACACACACACATGCACACACAAAATATGAAGCTCCTCTACACCACATATAAATATATTAGATCTTTTAATTTGTGCACCGTTTGACACAGGAATTGTGGGTACACTTAGATATTTTCATTTTCCAACTGAAAATACAGTAAATGATAGTTATCGGTTGGAAATAGAGTCTTTGTCTTGCCTTTTCATCAGACGCTTGATAGGTTTTCCTGTCAGCCCACGTGTTTTTTTTTTACTACAAAGGCGGAGCATGCCGACAGAAGACCTCTTGGTCCATAACTAGGTCGTATGCGAAAAAAAATCATAGTAATAGTAAATGAATAAATAAAAAGTAAATAACAAATAAAACAAATAAATGCATAGGTATAGTTAAGTAATAAATAGGTAAATAGAAAATAATAATAAATTGACAGATAACTAATAATATATGAGAATCAAACAGACAAATGATAACAAAACAAAAACAAATAATATAAAATAAATGATAATCATTACAGCATCTTGCCTAGGTGTTTATCTAAATGATTCTTAAAGCTTCGAACTGAACTACATTGCACTGCCTCTGCAGGAAGTTTATTCCATTCATGAACCACTCCATGTGTTTGTTTACTCTCCATTCGCCACTTGTTTTATGTCTTCCCTCCAGTGCTTGCCTCCTATCTTCCCCTCCACCTCCTCCTAAGTCTTCCAATTGGTCTTCTTTCTATTGATATATATCTCAAACCAAACTGGAACACCCTCCCAACCTCCATACTTTGCACGTGTCTGTACCATCTCTGTTTATCAGAGTTCTCGTCTAATGCCAGACTTTGTTATTCTGTTCTTTCTCGTCACTCATGATTCCCCCAAAGCCTCCATTTCTGATTTTTGTATCTTTGGCTGTTCTGGTTTCCAGTGACCAAATCCTCTGGTCTAGAAACATTATCAATTGGGGAATGGCTGTGCATATTATTATCATCCTGGTGAATGCTTATAATGACTGGTGAATGTTTATATGACTGGTGAATATTTATATGACTGGTGAATGTTTATAATGATTGGTGAATATTTATAATAACTGGTGAATGTTTATGGTATGTCAACGAGTATAACAATCAATAGTTGTTAAACTAGTTCATTGTGCTGTTTGACTCTGTTTCTTACAATACACTTTTCTGAACTGCAATCACAATTGTACAAAATGTGTAAAAGAAAAATGTATTGTACGTAGATAAGGAATCGGGCTATGTGGAAAGCTGGAATCGATGTTTTTTTCTTAAGCTGAGATCAGCCGAGGTGAGGGTTCCCGCCTATCGGGTCATCTCGGTTCCATCAGGAGCTTTCACCAAAAATCAGGTTGAATTCTTATCTCTTAATACGGGTTCCTTCTCCTTCTCTTTCTTCTCCTCCTTTTCCTCCTCACCCTTCTCTCTCCCTCTCTTCTTCTTGCTCCCGCTCCTGATTCTTTTCCTCGTCCTCTTCCTTGTCCGCTTTCTCACCCTCTTCCTCCTCCTCCTCCTCTTTATCGTCCTTTTCCTCCTCATCTCCCCCTCCTCCTCCTTTCTCATTGTCCCCTTTCCCATCCTCCCCTTCGTCTTCCCCCTTGTCTTCCCCTTCGTCTTCCTCTTCGGCTTCCCCTTCTTCCTCTTCCTCGTCCTCGTCCTCGTCCTCCTCATCTTTGCCCCCTTCTTCATCTTATTCGTCTTCCTTGTCGTCCTCTAGTCCAACTCGTCCAATAGTCCTCCATTTCATCCTCCTCGTTCTCCTCGTCGTCCTCTTCCTGCTCTTCTTCGTCTTCCTCTTCGTCCTCGTTGGCCTCTTCGTCTTCTTCTTCGTCCTCCTCGTTCTCCTCCTCCTCCTCTTCTTGACAACTTGGGGAGTTCCCTGTGACAGTGGGCGTTCTCGTGTTCGTCTTTGATTGCCCACGATCGGTCGCATATGTCGCCTGTCATCACGTGACCCGTAGTCTCTCTCTTCTTTATCTTCTTCTTTCGTTCTCAGCTCATCTTTATCTCTACGTAACTTTACTTCTTCGTACGATATTTCATACTTCTTACTCCCCCTTCCTTTTGTTTTTGTTTTTTTTAACCTCCCTCAAATTTCTGTTTTGTTCCTTTTATTACAAAGGAGGAGCATGCCGACAGGAGACCTTTTGGTCCATAGCTACGTCGGGTGCAGGAGAAAAAAAAAATATAATGAATGAATAAGTGGCAGGCATTACAGCATTTTTTTTTTTAATTTTCCCTCATGATCTTCAGGTTCCCATTGTTTAGTGTATTTTCTTTTTCAATTCTCTCTACCTTTCAACTCGTCTATCATCATCTTAACCAGAGACTGTCGAGCCACGTTATGTCCCCGAAGAGGGCTTTTGGGCAGTAAGCGGCGATGGGCGGATCCCTTAATCTTAGCTGCTGATGCCTGGGCCCCCGGACAAGAGCGTGGGGGCCCCAGGAAATGGAAGGGGCGGCTCCTGGAATGACGGAGCTCCTGAACTGAGGCGACACTCGGCAGTCAGAGCCGTCCTCGGAGAGGGCCCCACCCCCCCTGACGATGACCTCACCGATCTCGAGACGACGAAGGAAGGAGGAATAATAGACGTGAGATGCTAACCTAACCCAGTGGTTCCCAAACTATGGGTCGCGACCCAAAGTTGGGTCGCGAGATCGATTTTGATGAGTCGCAGGGACACGGGAAATTCTCACGTTTTCAGAGTATTTCAAATACTTGACTAATTAGATTTAGTTTTCTGAAGGAAATGCATTGCCATGGATTCTGTTAATTTAGTTTTGTTAAAGAAAAGCTGTACACATTATTTTCCAGAGTAAAGGGTGTATATATATCACTGTCCATTTCGTTTCTCTTTACTTTATTCTGGGTCGCGAAGGATTGAAATGTTCCAGATAGGTTTATCCCCCAAGGTTCCAGGTGCTGGAACTTGAGGAGGTCGTCGAGGAGGTCGTGTTAAACTTCGAATTCGTTTTAAGAACATAAAAACGTAAGAGTGAAGGAGACTGCAAGAGATCATGAGGCCTACACTAGGCAGTTCCATGTCCATTACCGCCATGTTCAGGGGTTCATGCGGGATGTTTCAGTTTCGTTATTGGTGTTTCTTTGGTCAAGATGGAATGGTGTGCGAACACACCTACAAGAGTTTCTGTCAACTCCTGAGGAGTCTTCGGAAGAATTGCGTTACTTTGTGAAGCTCGTGATTGAGGACCATGTTACCCTCTACCTTGAGCTCAGGTCTTTACCCACGAAAACTCACAAAAGTTCCGCACAACAGAATAAAATCATCTGGTGTCCTTCAGAAAGGACTAAATGTTCCCGTGATGAAATTGAATTCCTTTTTAAACATAATTTAATTCACGAAAACCATATAGAAAGGACAGTGTTGTTATCTTCGACAAGGTGGTTATGTATTCGGACGTGTTCGTTCGTTCGTTTGTTAGCAACTTCAAACACAGTTATGGACCGATTTTGATGAAAAGGTTTGGAGCCGACAAGAGGTTCTCCGCTTCGCTGACAGGAGACGCCCTTTGATGAGTTTATTATGTCAAGAACCTGCCAGAGCGTGACCAGACTTTGCGGTAGATTCACTTCCTGCTGAAAGTGTTGGCGATGGTGGAAGTGATGTTGGAAGTGGTGGTCATGGAGGTGGTGGTAGAGGTGATGGTGATGAGGGTGGTGATGGAGGTGATGGTGGTGAAAGTGGTGATGGTGGTTCTGGAGGTGGCTGTGGTGGAGGGGTGATTGTGATAGTGGTGGTGGTGGTAGAGGTGGTAGGGATGGTGTTGGTGATTGTGGTTGCAGTGGTGGCGGTTGTGGTGGTGATGGTTATGTTGGTTGTGGTGGTGGTTGTGTTGGCTGTGGTGGTGGTGGTTGTGTTGGTTGTGGTGGTTTTGGTTTTTGTGGTTATGATGATGGTTGTGGTTGTAGTGGTGGTGGTTTTTGTGGTTATAATGATAGTTGTTATGGTTGTGGTGGTTGTTGGTTGTGGTGGTGGTGTGATTATGGTGGAGGTAGTTGTGGTGGTGGAGATGGTGGTGCTGGTGGTTGTGGTAGAGGTGGTGGTGTTGGTGACTGTGTGGTAGTGGTTATTGGGGTATTGATAGTGGTTGTAGTTGTGGTATTGATAGTGGTTGTAGTTGTGGTGGTGACTGGGTCGAGAGAGGGCTTCCCTGGATATAGTAAATGGAGTTTCTTGTAACCCGACCTGTATGGTTATATAATGGAATACTGTGGATGACCAAATCACGTGACTTGTTGGTCCATAACGAGGCTGGGTGAAATTAGGGAAGGACCTGGTTATCTATAATGACGCCCTCTACAGCCTTTATCCTGGCTAAAATCAGACTCTGAACAGTATGCGTGTGTGTGTGTGTGTGTGCGTGAATGCGCGGGTGTGTGCGCGCATGCATGCATGACATAATTGTGCGGAAGTTTTTATGTTCAAGTACAGTGCGCTCCTTCAAGGGGATCCATCATTACTATAGCATATTCTATTTTTGTGGTTCCTCAGGACCTCAAAAATATTTTGCAAACCCTTTCCACTAATCATTTTCTTTTTTTTTTTTTGTTTTTTTTTTTTTGTTTTTTTTTTTACTTTGTCATTTTTTTTCTCAAACTTTTACCTCTCCGACCTCGAGAACCCAGCCCATTTCTCACCAATTATCTCCTCGTTATCTCCACCAAGACGACGGGGCTCTATCACCCTGTTTGCTCTCATAAAGTCTCTTATCATGGGGTTGTTCGCTTTTATGCTCTCAAATTACAACGTCCCTAATTTTCAAACTACCTCGGCTTGTGTCATAAATCTAATCAAATAACTTCCTTCAAGGATTTCAATAAATGAAACGGAGTTGGCTCCCTCGGCTTTTTGACTTCTGGTCGGAGCGTCGACCCTCGAAAGTATAGATTATAGGGGACATAGTTTTTGTCAGCCATCTTGTTATTTGCTGTGGGAAATGTCTCCCCAGTATTACAAAGGGATTACAAAAGGATTACAAAGGAATAGCATGCCGGCAGGAGACCTTTTGGTCCATAACTAGGTTGGTTGCGAAAGAAATAATTATGATAAGTAAATAGATAAAAAATTATATTATAAAAGAATAAAGTTTAATAAACAAATGGGTAAATGGTAAATAACAATACATTGACAGATAAATAATAATAAATGATAATTACATAATAATATACAGACAACAAACAAATAATATAAAGTCGTGACTATTGCGTGCTTGTATATGTAGTTTTAAAAATACAATGAGTTTTCTTGTATCAATTGGTAAATGTTTTTTGTTTTAGTAAATTCTATATATTGAATGAATAATCCACATACTGTAAATCTACTGAATTAATAGATTTGGCAATCACGTGTGTGCGTTCGCGCGCGCTCAGGGTTTCGTACGTGTCTGTATGCGTTCATGCGTGTGTACGTTTACGCGCGAGTCTATGTACATTCAAATGTGTACACAAGTGTGTTCTGGATGTACGTATTTATAAAATGGGCATTGGTCAGTGTGTTCTGCATGTACGTATACATGCATGATTTATAAAATGCGGTCAGGGAATTGGTACCGGCCTTCCTTAAGGTACGTTTGCCTCGGTGCGATGATTATCCTTCCACCACAGCCAATGGCGGGTGACGCGCATTCTACTAACTGGCATCACAATTTGGGTAAGCGCGTTGGTTGTAGGTTTGGTTGAAATGATCAGCCTGGTTCTTTGCAGCTCGAAGCAAGACAGCCCCATCATTCAAAAGCAAAGAATTAATCATTTAGGCAATCGTTTGACGATCATCGTTGAGCCATGAACGATCATCGTGGAACGATAGTCGCACGGAGGAAAACGTAGCTTTAGTCGTAAGGACTATTATTTCTTTTACAAACTGTGGATCTTTATCTATTTATTCAATGTTGTTTATTATTTAATGCTACTTATTATTGAAGGTTATTTATTATATATGGTTATTTATTATTTAATTTACTATTTATTATTTATGGTTATTTAGATAAAAAATTACATTGAAATGTATACGCAGCACGCACCTAAGAACACATACATACGCAAACATATGTACCCACATATGCGTATCCAAATACGCATACACACTCGTATATACGCACACACGCACACTCACAGTGTCAAAAGCTCGGGACGACGCAGAACAAATATCAGACATCGCTCAGGGCTCGACACTGCAAACCATTACTGTTCTCCTTGAGCAAGAGGATGGTTTATGCATGCGTGTGTTCGTGCAATTGTGTATGTGTGTGTGGCTGTATTTGTATGTGTGCTTTGTGCATGTATGTATTATGTGTGTGTGCGTGAGTGTGTCTGTGTCTGTCTGTGTGTATTCGTGAATGTGTGCTTTGTGCATGTATGTATTTGTGTGTGTGTGTGTGTGTGTCTGTCTGTGTCTGTATGTGTTCGAGCATGTGTGCTGCTTTGTGTATGTATGCATTGTGTGTGTGTGTGTGTGTGTATGTGTTCGAGCGTGTGTGCTGCTTTGTATATGTATGCATTGTGTGTGTGTGTGTGTGTGTGTGTGTGTGCGCGTGTATCCATCTGTATGTGTGTGTTCGTGTATGTGGGCTTTGTATATATATAATATATATATATATATAATGTGTGTGTGTGTGTGTGTGTGTGTATTTGTGTGTGTTTGCGTGTGTGTCTGTCCGCCTGTCTACCTCTGTCTGAATGCGTTCGGGCGCGCGCTCGCGTAAAATGTAAGATTACACGAAAATCAATTTGAATGATGATTTGAAGTTCGCGTCCATCGTAAGGCAGATGAGGATTCATGATCATCATCGTCATCATTAATCAAGAGTGGAATTAGTTGTGAAACATTTTACGGGAAGAAAAAGAGGAATTCGTACTCATCTGAGGTAAAAATGTGCTACGTTCATTCGCACAGATGTGACTTAATTGAAACTTGTAATTAGAACCAGAGCCTCGTTCTTCTGACTCTCTTGGAAAAGGAATCTTTATTGATGGAAATTATATATAGCATTTTATTTATTTCATTTTATTTATTTTATTTTGTTTTATTTTATTTATCATTGTTATATTTTTTCGCATCCGACCTAGTTATGGACCAAAAGGTCTCCTGTCGGCATACCCCGCCTTTGTAATCCTTTGTAATAAAGTCGCCTGGCCGTAGCAAGGTTAAATCTACAAGTGGATAGTGATTAAAAGTTAAATAAGAAATAAGACAAAATTTATATTAATTTTTTGATATTTATTAATTCAGCATAATTATTATTTGTCATTGTCTTTAATATTATTGTTATCATCACTATTGTTGTTGTAATTTATGATTGCCAGAAAATCACCAGCGCTTCTATGTTTACAGAAAATATCACGCATGTATGCATTCTGTGGGTAACGAAATCCATGCAATATAGCAGGCACAGGCACACCTGAGCTAAATTGAATAATTTCATTTAATTATATTTTGTTTATCAATACGTTTATTTACATTTATTTGCTTGCTTGTTAAACTATTCATCCTGTTCATTATTTTATCTATTTATTTTATATTATTTTATTTTATTTTTCATTTATTTATGTTTTATTTATTCATTTTTTATTTATTTATTTTTTATTTATTTATCTATTTATTTTTTATTTTATTTTATTTTATTCTTTTACAAAGTAGTGATGTTCAGTGTTAATGGCTAATTGCAGGACCGTCCTGTCTCCTTGGGACAGAATACAGAGTTTGTACCTCACCATGGCTGCTTAGTCAGCCCAGAATGATCGATGATATTACAAAGGATTACAAAGGCGGAGCATGCCGACAGGAGACCTTTTGATCCATATCTAGGTCGGATGCGAAAAAAAAATCATATTAATAATAAAATAATAAATAAAAACTATGATAATGTAAATAACAAATAAAATACATAAATAAATGCATAGGTATAGTTAAATAATAAACAAACAGGTAAATAGTAAATAATAGTAAATTGACATATAACTAATAATAAATGAAAATCAGACAGACAAATGATAACAAAACAAAAACAAATAATATAAGATAAATCATAATCATTACAGCATCTTACTTAGGTAT
>NC_134781.1:19989602-20004602 GCF_046742065.1 Oratosquilla oratoria | reverse complement strand
TTCTTATGCATGGACTATACTGTGGTGAGGAGCCTACGCCAGGAGAAGCTGAGTAGCTACGACCGACCCCGTTACCTTTGCCTTATGCTCTCGGACTGTTGGAGCACGTAACAGTCACTGCCGGGAATCGAAGTGCGGGATTCGAACCCACATCGTAGCGAATGTGAGACCAGCAAGCTTGCTATTACGCCACGTCTGTGTACATTTGTGCTACAAAGACCGTAATGAGGTCTTCTTGGCGTGCCGGACACACACGCCTCGCTCCCACAGAAGAGTCTTGATGGAACTGCCTAGTGTAGGCCTTATAGTCTCTTGCAGTCTCCTTCATTCTTATGTTTTATGGCAGAGCTGGACGCGTTACCGCCGGACAGGTAGTGCGTTACCAAATTTTATATATATAAATATATATATATATATATATATATATATATATATATATATATATACGCATTGTATATACATTATATACAATATATAATGAAGGTGGAAAAAGAAGTCGCGGGTCTAGTTCCGAGTTTTTGAGTTTATTCCTGACCGGTTTCGCTCTATGCTTCTTCAGAGGAAGCATAGAGCGAAACCGGTCAGGAATAAACTAAAAAACTCGGAACTAGACCCGTGACTTCTTTTTCCACCTTCATCAACTTGTCACAATGTTCCAGCATATATATATATATATATATATATATACATATATTATATATATATATATATATATATATATATATATATATATAATGCGCATTGACAGAAATACATCCCCAGGTTTTTCGGTAACGCACTACCTGTCCAGAGGTAACGCGCCCAGCTCTACTCGATGGTCACATGATACAGTATAGAGATAACTACGTCCAAATGCACTGGCCTTCGGAACTCAGTATTGCAACAGTCCACATTCAACAAGGACATAGATGTTCTTAGGCAATGAAGCCTCTCTCCGTATCGGAATGTCCTGTCCAAGAGGGACAAGATCGTCGTGAGTACAAAGGACTACAAAGGAGGGGCATGCCGACAGGAGACCTTTTGGTCCACAACTAGGTCGGATACGAAAAAATAATAACAATGATAGATAAATAAAAATAATAATATTAATAAGATAAAAATAAACAGGTAAAGTTAAATAATAAACAGGTAATTAGTAAACACTCGTAATGATAAATGGACAGATAAAATGATGACATGAATAATATGCAAGATACAGCCAGAATAAAAACTGTAATGGTGTCTATGGAGAAAAAGAGCAACTCCTGGATAAGATACATGCTCTTTGTATGAAGCGAAATTATTTTTATTAACCAGAAAAATATTTTCAAAGTGTACCACCACGACGAATGAGTTAAACTTTCCCCGATACAAGTTTTATTTAATGCTGTATAGATCTATTTTATTTATTTCATTTATTTACTTATCTATTAATTGTTTTTATTTATTTGTTCATTTATCTTGTTTATTTGTTTATTTACTGATCTCTATTTTTTATTTTCTATTCTATTTTATTTATTTTTTGTCCGCATTCTCGAAGTTTTCCAGCGAAGCCAACATCTTAGAATGAGCATCCTCGTCTCGCGGAGTTCACTGATGGCCTTAACATCGTGAGGTCTCGTCTTTTGTCGAATTATATCGTTTAGTGTTCGCCAGAACAAATGTTTTGAGCGTCATTATCACGAGGGGTTATAGGAAAGGGAGTGATTTGGTAAATATCAAACTGAAATAGAAGATAGAGGGTTTTTGTAGATGATGATCCTCGTTTTGGTCTCAATGGAAAAACGAAGAGTCCAGGGTGATCTAATAGAGTTATTCAAATGGGTCAAGGGTTTTAACAGGGGTGATGCAAGCAAGGTCATCATATTAAGACAGCAGGCCAGTTGTAGTAATGGATTTAACTTGGAGAAATTTATGTTTAAGACAGAAATTGGCAAGACCTAGTTTACCAACAGTTGTTAACGAGTTAAATAGACTTAATGACAATGTAGTAAGCCTAGAGGCAATTGGTTGTTTTAAGAAAAAAATAGGTAACTTTATAGGTAGGGACGAAAGGTGGCAAGGGACATGGAACTACCTAGTGTAGGCCTTATGGTCTCTTGCAGTCTCCTCTGTTCTTGTGTTCTTCTTTAGGGGACCAAGAACCTCGTAGGTCACATGTTCCTTCGAATGGTATTTTGTTCCTTCGTCCACTCTCCGATTCCCACGAGTGAATGCCACCTGCCCCAGCACTCCAAGCGTATATGGTACAAGGCGATGGCTTCGGTTGTAGCTAAGCACCCCCCGGCGTATGCTCCTCACCCTTTTTCCTTCCATCTCCCGCTCCTTCGCCGGTAAAAAAAAAAAAAAAAAAAAAAAAAAAAAAAATCGCCCATGCATGGCCCACGGACTCCACGCTGTCGTTCCTTTCTCTCTCTCTCTTTCCTCTCTTCTTTCCTCTTTTTTCTCTTCTCTCTCTTTTTCCTTTTCCTTTCCTTTTATTTCCTTTCTTTTTCTCCCCTCTTTTTCTTTCCTCTTTGTCTCGTTTCTCTTTTTCTCTACCCTTTCCTCTCTTTTTCGTATCTCTTTTTCCTCTTTTCCTTTTTTCTATTCTCTTTATCTTTTTTCTCCCGCTCTTCTCTCTCACCCTTTCCTCTTTTTCCTTCAAATTCTTTTCCTCTTCCCTCTCTTCCTCCCTTTTTCCTCTTTTATCAATTTTTCTTTCTTCGTCACTCTTTCTACTCTAAACTATTTCGTCTTTTTTTCTCTCTAACTCTTTCCACGTATCTATTCGCTCCCGTCCATCCTCCTCTGCGGTCCTCGTCCCGACTAAACAGAACAGCTTGGCGCCAAGGGGAAAAAATGAATAAATAAATAATAATAATAATAATGATAATAATAATAATAATGATTATAATAATAATAATAATAATAATAATCATAGTAGATAATAAAAGATGATAAATAATTAAAAATCATAAAAATAATAATAAAAATAAAAATAATAAATAATAATAAGAATAACAACAATAATAATAATAATGATGAATAATAATATAAATAAATATAAATAAAACAAGAAAATATAAAACAAAATATGATAGAAATAATATGAAATAAAATAACATAAAACAAAATAACATAAGATAAATAAAATTGACTTCACAGAACCAAAAAGGTCAACACTCAGTGCGTTTTACTTCTTGTATCATCGCTTTCTCCTGATCTCCGACACACTCTCAGCTTACCCTTCCTCTCTCTCGACCAAACTCTCGGACCACGTTGTCGTTATTACCTAAAGTTCACAAGCGAATCTAACCTAACCTAACCTAACTTAACTTAACCTAACGTATCCTAACCTAACCTAATCCTGACCTAACCTAACGTATCCTAACCTAACCTAATCCTGACCTAACCTAACTTAACCTAACGTATTCTAACCTAACCTAATTCTGACCTAACCTAACCTAACCTAACCTAAACTAACCTTACGGACAATATTGCACAGCTTACCGAGTTGGTTGGGCAAGGAGAGGAATGATACTGGTTGGCGACAAGTTCAGCGAAAGGAAAGGTTTCGTCCGGTTATGGACTAATATTAAACACGCCACCCTCCTACTTTTTCTCCTCTCCCTCCTATTCCTCCCATTCCTCCCATTCCTCCCATTCCTCCCATTCCTCCTTTTCTTACTCTTCCTCTTCTAATTCCTACTCTTCCTCCTCTTCCTCCACTCCCTCCTCTTCCTCCTCTCTCTCGTCTCCCTCCTTTTCCTCCTCTCCTTCCTCCTCTCCCTCCTCCTCTTCCCCTTCTTCCTTCTCTTCCTCCTCTTCCTCCTCTTCCTCTTCTTCCTCCTCTTCCTCTTCTTCCTCCTCTTTCTCTTCTTCCTCCTCCCCTCCTCCTATTCCTACTCTTCCTTCTCTTCCTCCTCGTCCTACTTCTCTCGCTCATCCTACTCCTCGTCCTCATCCTCGTTCTCATATTCCTCACCGTCATCCTCCTATCCCTTTACTTTTATGCTGAAGTGGTTCAACGTCATCCTCAGGTGGCCTGCGCCTCTCCCACGTCACGTGTAAGCAGCTCCCATGTTACTTGTTACCGAAACAGCAGGCATAAAGATGACATCCAGGTGACTTGTACCATCCTTTGATCTTCTACCAGTGGCCCCAATCGTCATCCGAATCCCCCATGATCATCCGAATGCCCAGCATCATCCGTATCATCCATTCGTCCTTCTTGTCATCCACCGTCCTGGTCTGTCTGAAGCGTTCCTGGCGCAAGGCGGCTTCAGGGTCTCCTGTTTGCAAGACCAGTCAGGCTCTGGACATCTCCGTCTAAGGCGGCGCAACAAAATGGAGAACGCTTTTTCACTCCGCATTGCTTCTCTCTCACTCTCTCTCTCTCTCTCTCTCTCTTTCTCGATATGTCTCTCGTTATCTCTGTCTCTTTCTCGTTCTCTTGTTTTCTTGCTCTCTCTTCCTCTCCTTCTCTCTCAATATCTCACTCTGTCTTTGTCTTTCTTTCGTTCTCTCTCTCTCTCTCTCTCTCTCTCTCTCTGTTGTCACACACACACACACACACACACACACACACACACACACACACACACACACACACACACACACACACACACACACACACGTACGCACGCACGCACACACACGCACACACACACACAAACGCACATACACACACACGCACACACACGCGCACACACACACACACACACACACACACACACACACACACACACACACACACACACACACGCACACACACACATATATATATATATATATATAGATAATATATATATATATATAATATACATATATATATATATAATATACATATAAGTAATTTATCCCCCGTGCCACTCTTATCTGAACTTGGGATCAGACAGTTTCGTGAAATGACGCTGCTGCGGCTGCTGCTGCTGCTGTTCCTCATTTGCCCTCGTTCAGCGTTTCTGCGTCCCGTAATGAGACCCCGGCGGGGAGCGGAGGCTTCGAAATGCAGAAAATTGACGAGGAGGACGGACCGAAATTGCAGGAGAGAGACGCCTCCGTGTCAACCGAAAAGAATGACGTCGTCAAGTGGGCGGGGCCGATAATTAGACGTCATTATGATGTTATCCGTCTTCGACAGCCAGCCGCGTATGAGTCTATGGGCCGCAAAAAAAAAAAAAAAAAAAAAAAAAAAAAAAAAAAATCGACGAGCTTGGCGGATGCTTGCTTTCTATTTTTAGAAAATATTTTTACTCCTTTCCTTGGTTATGCTGATGAAAATTATCGTTAGAGTTAGTTGATAAGACAGCAAGAAAGATGAATGGAAGTAGAAAACCAGGCATATTTCTAATTTCTAATGACAGGAAGCCAGCCTCACCATTAAAGAGAGAAAAGCTTATGTACAATGATTGTTTCTGTACACATGTACATATTATGTACATGGGTACATGGAAGTAACTAAAGAAAACCGTGTGTATGCCACCAGATAACATGGGGCTCCATTCTGAACCAGTTAAACGGTAAAATCGTATAAGAAAATTAAGATCTTTTTTTATTGAATAAAATCATCCCCCTTTTTTGGCTTGGATAAAATCGCCTGTCGTTAGTTGCGATGAATTATGAATCATAAAACGCAGCGAAAAGGTTAATCGAGACAGGCTGGTGTACGTTCTTGATGCCCATATTTCGGAAGGTGCTTTCCCCAGTTGAACAGAATTGCTTGGCGGAAGATTGAGTGATTGGTCTCAAAACTAGGCAAAAATGTGAAGTAACGTTTTGGGCTATTACGGACCACGTGGAGGGGGTTTGTTGTTGCAGCCACTGACTGCACCATTCCCAGGTTGGAACCTGACCCAACTTCCTATAGAGAGAGAGAGAAAGGGATAGAGAGAGAGAAGAGAGAGAGAAAGGGAGAGAGAGAGAGAGATGGGGAGAGAGAGAGAGAGAGATGGGGAGAGAGAGAGAGAGAGATGGGGAGAGAGAGTGAGAGAGAGAGAAGGAGAGAAAGAGAGAAGGAGAGAAAGAGAGAGAGAGAGGATGAGAGAGAGAGGATGAGAGAGAGAGAGAGAGAGAGAGAGAAAGGGAGAAAGAAATGGAGAGAAAAAGAGAGAGAGGGAGGGAGAGAGAGAGAGAGAAAGAGAGAAAGGGAAGGAAACCTTTATGTGCCAACAAGGTGACCTGGCACCGTGCCACTAGGTTCATCTCCTTGGCATCCCTATGACAAAAGAGAAGTTCACTCGGAAGTCTACAACCAAAGAATCCTTCGATCGAGCCTCTGTAACTGGGTTCTGTCCTCAGCGTAAGAGCCTGCGCTATCTCGTACCTCTAATGTGTATGTTCACTATAAACCCACTGTCGGAGAAATAATATCGGAAGTACAGGAAAACTGTATATTTCGACTACTATCTGTAGTCCTCTTCGGAAAAGGACTACAGATAGTAGTCGAAATATACAGTTTTCCTGTACTTCCGATATTATTTCTCCGATAGTGGGTTTATAGTGAACACTTACAAATGTGTTATAACATAACAATTTCCAATCTAATGTGCATATTTAAACTTCTAACTTCTGCACTTGCATGTATTCGTATATGCGAACGTGAACAAAAAAGGGAGTAGAAACATGAAACTAGGCTTGTATACCCACAAGCAAAATCCTCTATCTCTCTCTAGATCCCCTAATCCTTCCTCTCCGCACTCCCCCTCTCTCTCTCCCTTCCTCCCTCTTCCCGCTCCGTCCCTCTCCTCCCTCCCTTTCCTCCCTCCCTCTCCCCCCTCCCTCTCTCTCTCCCTCCCTCTCTCTCTCCCTCCCTCTCTCTCCTCCCTCCCTCTCTCTTCCCTTCCCTCTCTCTCTCCCTTCCCTCTCTCTCTCCCTCCCTCTCTCTCGCCCTCCCTCTCTCTCGCCCTCCCTCTCTCTCTCCCTCCCTCTCTCTCGCCCTCCCTCTCTCTCGCCCTCCCTCTCTCCCCATCCTCTCTCCCCCCACTCCCTCCCTCTCTCTCCCCCCTACCCTCTCTCCCCCACTCCCTCCCTCTCTCTCTCCCACTCCCTCCCTCTCTCTCTCCCACTCCCTCCCTCTCTCCCCCACTCCCTCCCTCTCTCTCCCCCACTCCCTCCCTCTCTCTCCCCCACTCCCTCTCTCTCCCCCACTCCCTCTCTCATCCCCACTCCCTCCCCCTCTCTCCCTCACTCCCTCCGTCCCTCTCCCCCCTCCATCCCTCTCCCCCTCCATCCCTCTCCCCCCTCCATTCCTCTCCTCTCCCCTCCCTCTCTCTCCCCCACCCCCTATCTCCCCCACCCCCCTATCTCCCGCACCCCCCTCTCTCCTCTCCCCGACCGATAGACATAATCCGACGAAGTTTGGTCCTGGTAGACGGATTGACTCCGACGTCGGGCTGTTGCAACACCTAACCTCTGCAAGCAATCAAGCAAGCTGGCAACGTGAAAACGAAGAAACTCGTTATCATACTGAGCCTCGGAGTGGGGACGGAACAAGGCACCAATCACTTGGCAGGCTGTGACCTAACAGGCGTGGTTTTGTGTGTGTTTGTGTGCGTGCGTGCGTGCGTGTGTGTGTGTGTGTGTGTGTGTGTGTGTGTGTGTGTGTGTGTGTACCTAATTTTAGTATACAGGAAAGGAGCAAAGCTTGTAAGGGTACATTCTCCTTCTCTCCTACTTATCATACTTATTTTCAATCCCATCTATGGTTCTAACTTGGTCTATATTCAGTGTGTGTGTGTGTGTGTGTGTGTGTCTATGTGCGTGCGTTCGTACACATGCACATGTAATCTCATTCAATCTTATAACTTGTGAACTGAAATTAGATTAGATATATGATCTCGATAATGATATTCTTCATTGCATGAATGTGGAACGTTTCCTCCTCCTATTCCTTGGCCCTTGTTTATGCCCTCGATTTTTGGTCTGTAATGACGACATCTCGTATTTATCAGCCTCGTTTTATATGTATCTAATATGACGTAGAGGACTCGAACTGGTGTTTATTCGCAGCACTTCATCAAGGGAGACAGATGACTCCTCATCAGGCGCTTGGTAATTACCCTCTGACAGGTGAGACTTAATTGCCCTGATCGTTTATTCATTAGGTACTATGTCTTATTTCTTCTTATTGAAGTTTCAATCACATCTGTCGATTCTATGGATCCGATGAATGGCTTACGTTTAGGGCTTGGTGGTTGGTTGTTTTCGTTCTCTTTGGCGTCAGGGGATTTTTGTTCCAGGATGGTCTCTGGACACGCGGGAGGGTCTGGACCCTGTTCAGTTAGGATTCCAGTCTCTTGTGAAATAAATCCAGTCGTGGGATATAAGCAACTTGGGACGTTGTAAAGATCCACAACCATAGGGTTGTTATCTGTACAAGCTAATATTTGAGGTGGTTGTTCTTTCATTATTTTAAATTGAGCCTTTCACACTACGTCACTGCGGTTGCCCGGTTGCGCAACAGGCTATGGCTGTTGCCCGCTCCGGTAACAATTGGCCGTCACTGGCAGTTGCCGTCACCGACCGTCTCTTTTTCTTGACCAGCAAAGCCAACAGACGCTGCTCCTCCATTGATGCCATTCTTTCGACTAATGGGATGATGAGGAAGGATTCCACAACTCGGTGACAGTCACTGGTTGCTTGCAGTTGCCCGAGACTTTCACACGAGGCAACTAGTTGCCTAGTGTGAAAGGGACCTAACAGTTGTCCCGTTTCCGGTGGTGGGGACATCATGAAGGAACAAGTATGTAATGATTGGCTGAAGTAACACTGGCACTCGGCTCAGGAATGTAGCTTCGGTTGCTAAGTTAGGTGAAGTTAGACTAGGTTACTTATCCTATCCTTATCTAAATGACCGTCACTGCTGGGCGTATTTATTTTTATAAGCTCATTTCTGGGGGTTACTACAAGTGAATAAGCAAGGTAGTTTATCTTTACAATAGGTACGCTGGGGTTGCTACAAAGGATTACAAAAGAGGAGCTTGCCTACAGGAGACCTTCTGGTCCATAACTAGGTCGGTTGCTGATCTTTATAACGCGTATCATGTAGCTTTAGTTTTGGCAGTCGTCAGGCGATTTTATTCATGCTAGGTGGGTGACTCTGGACTGAGAGGAGTCTCTGGAGGGACTCCATTATGTCTGTGTTCTACTCCCGGAATAGGTCGGCCTTGATAATGTACGAAATTAATCTCAAACATTTAGATATTAACTCGTTTACTTGCCTCCTCACTCGCTTCTGACAATTGGTGAATTTTACTGGAAGTCCAAGACTTTAGGCGACGACTTCTGTCAAAGCTGACCTCTTTTTTTTCAGTTAAAAAAAAAAAATGATAAGGCGCTCGAGAGCAACCATAGGGCATTTACCGAACGATCAAGACCATGGTCTACCGGCAACCTGGACCTGTAGTACCTGACATCCCCCCACCCCCCGTCCGCCCCCGGACTCTCCTGTTCCTTCCGGGTATGCACCGGACAGGCCTCGGGTCTTGTCCTGTGCCGGCACCGGCGTCGTAGGTAGAGCGCGACGGGCCGAGGAACGCTTCGGCTGGTCGGAGCGCTGAAGCCGTCCAAGGTGCAGGGTCGCGGTGCGGCTTCCTCCGGCGCCTCCGGTGTTACCTCCTCCTCCTCCTCCTCCTCCTCCTCTTATTCCTCCTCCCCGTCCTCCTCTTTGTCCTCCTCCTCCTCCCTTCCTCCTCCTCATCTTCCCTCTTCCCCGTCCTCCTCCTCCTCCTCCTCCTCCTCATCTTCCTCCCCTCCTCTTCTTCATCTCCCTCCTCCTCCCCTTCCTCCTCTTCCTCCTCCCCTTCCTCCTCTTCCTCTTCTTCCTCTTACTCTTCTATTCCTTCTTTGCATCCTCTTCTTCGTCTTTATTTTCTGCCTTCTGTTCCTCTTCTTCCTCTTACTCCTATTCCTCAAACTCCTACTCCACACTCTCCACCTCGTCCTCTTCGTCATTTTTCCTCCTACTCCTACTTCTTCACCTACTACAACTCTTCCTTCCTTTCTTTTTCTTCCTCGTCCTCTTCTATTCCTTCTTTACCTCCTCTTCTCCCTCTTCCTTTTCTTCATTCTCCCCTTCTTCCTCTTACCCATATTACTTATAGTTCTCTACTACGATCTTTTCTTCCTCCTTCTCTTCCTCTTTTTCTTCCTCTTCCTTCTGCTCCTGCTACTCACACTCCTACTTTTCCCTTCATTTCTCCTTCTCCTCCTTCTTTTCCTCCTCTTCCTCCTCCTTTTCCTCCTCTTCCTTCTCTTCCTCCTCCGTCCTCTTTCTTGTTTCTCTTCTTATTCCTCTCCTTTATGCTCCTTTTCTCCTTGGACCTACTCTGCCTCCTGTTCCTCCTCATCTCCTTCCTCTCATTTTTCTTCAGTCTCTTCCTCCTGACTTTTCTCTTCCTCCTGATCTGATCTCATCTGGGTCTCCTCCTGGTCCTCCTTGCCTCCTCTTGGTCCTCCTGATCCTACTTGCCTCCTCTTGGTCCTCCTGATCCTCCTTGCCGCCTCTTGGTCCTCCTGATCCTCCTTGCCTCCTTTTGGTTTTCCTGATCCTCCTTGCCTCACCATGGTCGTCCTGATCCTCCTTGCCTCCTTTTGGTCCTCCTGATCCTCCTTGCCGCCTCTTGGTCCTCCTGATCCTCCTTGCCTCCTTTTGGTTTTCCTGATCCTCCTTGCCTCACCATGGTCGTCCTGATCCTCCTTGCCTCCTCTTGGTCCTCCTGATCCTCCTTGCCGCCTCTTGGTCCTCCTGATCCTCCTTGCCTCCTTTTGGTCCTCCTGATCCTCCTTGCCTCCTCTTGGTCCTCCTGATCCTCCTTGCCTCCTCCTGATCCTCCTTGCCTCCCCATAGTCCTCCTGATCCTCCTTGCCTCCTCTTGGTCCTCCTGATCCTCCTTGCCTCCTCCTGATCCTCCTTGCCTCCTCTTGGTCCTCTGATCCTCCTTGCCTCCGCATGGTCCTCCTGATCCTCCTCCTCCTGAGTTACAACACGGTCGTCACAGTTGGAGATCGAAGCAGATATATTTGTCCTTCTGCTCGAATAGCTAGGGCGCATGGCAGTCATGGATGACCGTCCTGGGGTCGAAATGGGGCCCTTATAAGCACCGGCTGGAATCGAAGTGGGATACTGTATTTTATTTTTTTATTATTATTATCATTTTTTTTTATTTATTTATTCATTATTATTATTTTTCTGCTTTGGCGATGAATTGACCGGTTCGCTCTTCCTGTGTGATTCGCCATGGTCTTGGATCACGTGTTGGACTCGTAATCGACAGATATTGCCCTCCCGGAAGGGAGCTCAGAGCTCATATATGATCGATGTGTGAGTGTGTGTGTGTGTGTGTGTGTGTGTGTGTGTGTGTGTGTGTGTGTGTGTGTGTGTGTGTGTGTGTGTGAGAGAGAGAGAGAGAGAGAGAGAGTGATAGAGAGAAACACATAGTTGTACATGTACACACCCAAGCGCGCACATACATACATACATACATACATACATGCAAACGTGTATGTACTCGTGTATATACATTTTTCATCCCTTCAAAAAATCATGAAGTAAAAAGTTTGACTTCTGTCAAATCGTCCTGCGGTAGCCAGAACAATTTAGACAAGATGACGTCGACTGCAAAGGTTATTCAAATCCAATAAATTTATTATTATTATTATTATTATTATTATTTTCATCATCATCATCATATCATGATCATCATTAATATCATCATCATTAATATCATCATCGTCATCATCATCATCATCATCATCTATTTTATTTATTTATCTTTATTTTATTTCATTTATTTATTTTTGTTTCCCCGCTTTGGTTCGGGAGCCATTCAGAGACTTTGATGGACACCTGGAGCATATCATTAACTTCTATATAGTCTATCTATTTTGATAATGTCAGAACTAACACACCCCCTTTCACCCTATCTTGTGTTGTGATTGGCCGCCGTGTAGTAAAATAGATGACGTAATGTGGAGTAAATGTAACTTGATTCTGTTGAGAATAATATCATTTTGACCAATCGCACGGTGAATCGCCCGGTTGATGTACAAAATCTCCTTGGCGTTATCAAAATAAATTTTTGGTTTAATTGTCTTTTAATGACTTCTCGCAGTTTCATATTCAAATGCTGTTTGCATATTTTGTACCTAATGACTTTTGTGTGTGTGTGTGTGTGTGTGTGTGTGTGTGTGTGTGTGTGCGCGCGCGCAAGGGGAAGGGGGAGATGCTAATGTGTTTTATTAATTTAATTCTTTTCCTGGCTATTTGTTTTTTGGCTACCTCCCTTATAAGGGGGAAAGGGCCTTTGGTATATGTATGTAATTCTTAATTATCTGAACAGGTTAGGAAATTGTAGGATGAGGTCTAATCTAAATCGAACCCTATGTTAGATTAATCTGGACCTCTTTGACGCGGTGAGACACTTGAATGTTTTTATTCTGGTAAAAGACAGGATATTTCATGCAGGTGATGGGGTGGTGATGATCTTGATTGATCCATGTTTCCTTCAGGATGTAGTCTCCCATTCCGACACCCCACCCATCCCCTGCAGCTGCAAAAAAAAAAAAGAGTTTGAAATATTTCCTAGGATATTGACTGTGTTTGGTAAGGTTCCTAGAACTTCTTATCTAGGCTGGAGATCTATTATATTTCAGTCCTTTCAATGGTGATGTATTTTATTTACTTGATGACTTATTTATAAATTTGTTCGTATATTTTTATCTACTTTTGTTATTCTTTGGAGGCAAATTAGTTTACCTTGAGTTTAATCAAGTAATTTGGTGAATACTTGAACATAAATACGAAAAGATCGTATGAATTTTGAACATTTTGTTCATTCGTCTTTATGAACAGTTGGCTTGTAGTTCGTTATGTATTCTTAATTGTTTACATTTTATTCATCCATGTGTCCTCAGTATGTTACCTCGTGGCCGAGAGAAATTTTTGTTCTTTATTTATTTATCTTTTTATTCATTTATTTATCTTTTACGACCTCGCTATGGACCGAAAGGTCTCCTGTCTTGATGCTGTATGAATAGAACATAATTTTACTACATTTTGTTCAACCATACATTCGCTGGGGCACTTAGGCGGGTGTTTCCTTCCATTGTATCCTGTAGCATTCCATTGTATTCCAGTTGTATGAGCATTTTAGTATTCTCAGGGTGTGTGTGTGTGAAAAGGCGTTAAGATTCTACACACTTGCTATCCACACCTGTTATTTCCTTGATTACCACCTGTTTTTTGTCCCCGTTTTCCTTTCTTGTACCGAACATTTTGACGCTGCCTGTAACTAGTGTGCGTAAAACGAAATATTAATATTCCCTTGCGAGTCTGGATAAGGCCGAGGGTATTAATCTGGTTTGTTTACTTTGGCTGTCGCCTTTTGCATAAAATACCATTTTTAATTCTCGTTTTGCACCTTCCAGTTAACGCTCGGACACTGCTCCCCTCGCAATGACAACGTTTACCACGAGTAAAAACGTTAATGCCCGTTCATATTTCAGTCCAACCGCTTCCTCCATTTCCATCCATGGACCTTCGTAAATAACTTTTTAAAGTTTCGAATACAGTTTTGGGTCGAGTCGCTTCCTGCTTCGAACCCGTTTCGGGTCCCAACCGGGCGGTTGCGTTCCCATAATGCTTCCAAATTTATGGACTAAAGTCGCCAGAGTGTGTGATCAACAGTGTCGACGTAAATCAGGTTCACTTTGTCCATTAAGGGCGTTTTGGACGACTTTGTATTACAGGGGGGCCGGGGGGGGGGTTCAGTTTCTCTTCAAAACGCCCCCAGAAGGGGTCTGATTTAGCCAAATTTGAATGGAATAGACTTGGTAACCATGTAGTAAGGGCCGAAACTATCAGTTGTTTTGAGAAACGATTAGACAACTTTATGGATGGGGATGACGGGTGGTGATGGATACGGAACTGCCTAGTGTAGGCCTTATGGTCTCTTGCAGTCTCCTTCATTCTTATGTTCTTATGATACATCACCGACACGCCCATAAATTGCAGTCTTGAGTTGTGTCTTCTTTTGTTACTTTAGTTTACTCGCTATCGGGGCACTCAAAAGTAGAGTATCGGTAATGTCAACTCTGAGGGATATATTTCTCTTCACTGGGCAGTAAGACATGGTGGTGTCCCGTCTTGGCTACAGTTTCTCTCGCTCTCTCTTACAAAGGATTACAAAGGCGGAGCATGCCGACAGGAGACCTTTTGGTCCATATCTAGGTCGGATGCGAAAAAAAATCATAATAATAAAATAATAAATAAAAACTATAATAATGTAAATAACAAATAAAATACATAAATAAATGCATAGGTATAGTTAAATAATAAACAAACAGATAAATAGTAAATAATAATAAATTGACATATAACTAATAATAAATGAAAATCAAACAGACAAATGATAACAAAACAAAAACAAATAATATAGAATAAATTATAATCATTACAGCATCTTGCTTAGGTGTTTATCTAAATGATTCTTAAAGCTTCGGACTGAACTACATTGCACTACTTGTGCAGGAAGTTAATTCCACTCATTAACTACACGGTTGGCAAAGTTGTTTCTACCTACTTTCTGTCGGGCTTTCTTTCTCATTGTTTCTTCTCTTGTCTCTGTTTCTTTATCTGTCACTCCCTCTGTTCCCCTCTCTCACCATTTCTCTGTCTCACCATTCTCCCATTTTCTCACTATTTCTTCTCTCTCATTATTTCTCCTCTCTCACTATTTCTCATTTCTTTCTCACTATTTCTCCTCTCACTATTTCTCCTCTCTCACTATTTCTCCTCTCACTATTTCTCCTCTCACCGTTTCGCCGCGTCTTTATCATTATTTCCTCCCCCCGTCTCTCTCTCATTTTCTCTCCCTCTCTCGATGAGACATGATTCCATAGGGCCTCGCCAAAGACTGCAATGGAGTAGCTGGGCTGTGGTTTGCCAAGCGCATGCAAATGAACTTTGGGCAAGGTTCGATTCTCTTCATTGCGAGATCTTTATCGTGACCGACAAAACCTGAGCTGGTGTGTATATGT
>NC_134781.1:19974602-19982102 GCF_046742065.1 Oratosquilla oratoria | reverse complement strand
CAGACTCCATCCGACCCAAAGAAAACCCTCGAAGTCGCGACCACTCGAAGTAACTTCGTCTGTGTTTAAATGACGAACTCTTCAAGATAGTCACGAACTCCGTTCATGTTGCTCTAACTGACGCCAGACGATTTTGTCCACCACAGGGAGGAGATTCCGTGGTGACAGGGGGTCGCGATCGGAAGAACTAGCTTCAGCTTGGGGTCCGCCTCTCCCCCACCCCCAATCCGAGAAGGAATAGAATCGTCTAGACGACAATGTGGTTGTGATGAATGATGGATAAGGGAGGAGTGGTGATTGCTTTGCACAATTTAAACTTATTAAGACCATCCCCATCGTGGAGAATGGGAGTATTGATACATTCTTAGAATAATCCTTCGTTTATGTTTCTCTTTCTCTCTCTGCTTGTCTCTCCGTCTGTTTCTGGCCCTTTCTGTCTCTGTCTCTTCCTCTCCCTCTCCTTGTCTTTCCCTTTCCCTTTCCCATTCCCTTTCTCTTTCTCTCCCTCCCTCTCTCTCTCTCTCTCTCTCTCTCTCTCTCTCTCTCTCTCTCTCTCTCTCTCTCTCTCTCTCTCTCTCTCTCTCTCTCTCTCTCTCTCTCTCTCTCTCTCTCTCTCTCTCTCTATATATATATATATATATATATATATATATATACTGTATATATATAATGTCTCCCTCATTCTCCCCCTCTCCCCCTTCTCTCCTTTTTCCTCTGCCCCTTCTCTTTCTCCCCATCTTTCTCTCCTTTTTAGCCCCTCTCTCTTTCCACCATCTCTTTATCTCACTCCCTTTTTATCTTCCTCTCTCCTTCTTCCTCTCCTCCCCTCCTCCCTCTCCTCCCCTCCTCCCTCTCCCTCTCTCTCCTCCCTCTCTTTCTCCTTCTCCCTCTTTCCCTATCTCCCCCTTTCCCCAATCTCCCTGTCTCCCTAGATCCCTTCCCCCCTCTCTCTCTCCTCTCTTTTTCTCTCTCCTATTTCTTTCTCCCCTCCCCCTCCCTCCCTACCTCCCTCCCTCCCTCCCTCCCTCAATCCCCTTATCTCACTCCCTCACTCCCCCTTTCTCTCTCTTCCTTCCTTACTCCCCCTTTCTCTCTCTCTCTCTCTTACTTATTCTTTCTCGCTGTCTCTCATTCTTTCCTTTCTCTTGTCTCTCCTCTCTCCTTTTATCTCCCTCTCTCTCTCTCTCTCTCTCTCTCTCTCTCTCTCTCTCTCTCTCTCTCTCTCTCTCTCTCTCTCTCTCTAGCTCTCTCTCTCTCTCTCTCTCAAAAGCCCTGGTAATGCATAGTATGATTAGCCCATTCTCCCGGACAATTCCCTCTTGACCCAGGCCATTAGGAGACGTAGTTCCCCGTGAAAGCATAACACTCCCCTGATGATCCGTTTATGATTTATCTGCCCCACTTTTCTGCCCAGGATCCCCCCGAGGTGGGGGAGGGGGAGAGGTTGGGGTGGGGGGGAGAGGAACTGTCTGGCGGCGGCGGCGTCGCCGAGGTCCCAAGTGGTGGTTAATGCACTCCCAAAACAAACGGGCGCTTGGCCTCTCTTGGTTTCCTTTTTGATTTATGGCGACTCTCCGTTATACACGTAGGCATGTCAGCGCGAGTCCGCTTGTGTGCGCGGTCACGGATGTCGGTGGTTATTATGTGCACGCAAAAGAATGTGTGTATTTTTCGTATGTGTTTGTGTGTATACACACATATGTATGTATATATATATATATATATATATATATATAATATATCATAGTGTATGTGTGCGCGCTTACGCTTGTGTGTGTGTATGTGTTTGTGTGTGTGCGTGTGTGTATCTACGTGTATGTGTATGTTTCCAGTCTGAACCTTGCCATCCCCATATTTTTGTTCTTCATCATTCACTTCATTGTTCTGAAAACATTCAAACACACGCACACACACACACACACACACACACACACACACACACACACACACACACACACACACACACACACACACACACAGTTAGATGAGAAAGTGGTGTGTGCAAAAACAATACATGAATTTAAAAATAGTTTAGATAAAATGAGATATGAAGACGGGACCCCACGAGCATAGCTCCCCTTCCCGTAAAATACAACTAGGTACAACTAGGTAAATACACACACACTCTCTCTCTCTCTCTCTCTCTCTCTCTCTCTCTCTCTCTCACACACACACACACACACACACACACACACACACACACACACACACACACACACACACACACACACACACACACACACACACTCACACACAGAGTTATATTCTAGAATAGCATATTCACTCACCCGTCGACATCCACCAAAATTGCGTCCGAAAGAAGTCCCAATCGACGACGGCGATCGTCCATTCCCCTTTCTGTCGCCAAGCAATCTTGTTCAGACAAAGAAAATTCCCTCCACCGAAGGCCCAGTGTGTAACTCGCATATCCCGTAGACAAATGCAATTTTATACAAATGGACCGCTGGTGTAAGTAGCAGCTACTGGTGTAAATCGCGAAAGGAGTGCGGGATTCGAACCCACATATGCGAGGTGTTCGCCTCGATCGAGACGTAATGCTCTGGCTGGCGCCAGGGAATTTTATTCACAATCTTGGCGCCTCACAGGTGTCTGTCCTTACGTTCTCTTCGCTCTCTACAGGTATTCCATCTTGGCGACTGTTGTGGCCTTATTCTTTGCATTCATTCTGGCGAACGCCAAGCGGTTTTATTCAGCTTAGAGGGATCCCCAAGGACGGAAAGGGTCGAAATGGTATTTGATATCTCGTCGGCGATAACCAGCGCTTCTTTCCTTAGGGGCAATGTGTGTGTTGTGTGTGTGTATGTGTGTATGTGTATGTGTGTGTCTTCTTTTTAAGGGTTCAAGAAGTTGACTTCTCGATGAACTCTTCCTGACCTGAATAAACTTTCAGATTTTTTTTATGTCGTCGCCAGACGATTTTATTCATCTTCAGAGGACCACAGGGACCAAAAGGTTTCCATCAGCCCTTCAAATACGACATACATCTTCACCCACTTCGCTGTGTCCGTCGCCGGTAGGCAATTCCAGTCGGCGACGAAGACCCTTTCTCCCCCCCCCCCTGCGTTCTTCGGCGGGGCTTAATACTGGGCCGAAATTGGATATTAAAAAAATAGGCCCCAAGTGCAATGGGTATATTAGTCGGTTGCAATGGGTATATTAATCTGCTCGGAAGGCTATGTATCACTCGTAATGATAGCTTCCGAGCGATTTTTGGTGAGTTGTTAAGTTCCCCGTCTCATTACTCCGGCAGATTACCAAGACCCTTAAGTGGTACTGTGAATGCTGTTTCCTCGTCAGATTCTTGATGAAATTATTATCCTCAAAACGACATACGTTTAACACATATCTTGATTTTTTTTTTTTTTTTTTTTTTTTTTTAGCCATGAGTAATCTCGCCGAAGGCCATCTACTATTCATTATTTGTGACCCAAACAGCTGATGTACAAGATAAAGAGAAACTCGAACCCAAACGAGAAGTTCCATCAACATAGGATACTAAAAATCTGTTCATTTATTCGTTTACGTGTATTTTCGGGTGTTCACGTATTTTACAAAGGAGAAGACCATGCCGGCAGGAGACCTTTTGGTCCATAACTAGGACGGATGCGAAATAAAATAATAATAATAATGAATAAATAAATGAATAAATAAAAACTATAATAATGTAAATAATAAATAAAATGCATGAATTTATGCATAGGAATAGTTGAATAATAAACAAACAGGTGAATAGCAAATAATGATAAATTGACATGTAACTAATAATAAATGAGAATCAAGCAAATGATAATAAACAGACACTAAACAGGCTTGTCTGTTCGTCCAAATTTCATAAGCCTTTGAGCGTCTTCGAATAAATACCCACAATCTTCTCATTAAGAATTTTAACCATTAAAAAAATGAGAACATGGGAAATCTATGCATTTCAGTCTATTCTCTTTCCTGAAGATGATGTCGGAATAGAGACCGAAATATACAGCTCAATCTTTTCCCCTTTTCTGAAAATTTCTAAGTGTGGATTTTTTTTTTTATAGAATACTGATCAACATTTGAACACGGCTCGTGAAAGACTATTCCATTCGCCTGATGGAACTCATCTGACGCAAGCCTGAAAAAATATGTGAAGTGATTTCCCAAAGTCACACATATCAGCGAGTAAATAAATCTGAAACGAACAAAAATATTCCCTTAAGAAATAATTAATGGTTTGACCCCATCAAGCTAGACATTTCAATTGTACAATTAATCGTAAATTCATAAATCAACTCACGAATGAAATTATACTTCCCATCAGTGAAGTCGCGTGTAATATGAATAAAAATAGGACAAGCATGTGTATGCTTTCTTGTAAACGTACAAGTTTTTTTTTAACATTTCTGTCATCACTACTTGGTTCAAAGATTCTCACTCCACAGTATACTTTCAGCCTGTTTCTGGTTCTCTCGTTTCTATCCACCTTCTCTCTCCCTCTCTGTCACTCTTTCTCTCTTTCTCTCTCCCTCTTTGTCACTCTCTCTCTCTCCCTCTCTGTCACTCTCTCTCTCTCCCTCTCTGTCACTCTCTCTTTCTCTTTTTTCTCTTTTCTCTCTCTCTCTCTCTCTCTCTCTCTCTCTCTCTCTCTCTCTCTCTCTCTCTCTCAATCATCATTTTTTTCATTTTCAAACCGGCCCGTATGACGTTCATTCGGTGCCACGTGATATTTGCAGTGAATGGCGGGGCAAGCTGGCGCCCAGCTGGTGGCTCAGGTGGACTCGACTTCGGACGACCAGTCCTTCCGAAAACTCTGGTGGCCGGGAGACTATCGACTTCGGCCGAATTTCTAATCATCACATCGAGAAAAGTCTTTACGAAGAAGTCTGGTATTCGTGTACATGTGCATGTATACATCTTAAATACCCAATTACACACACGCATGACGTATACACACCCGCGACCACACATGCGCATACACACGTATACACACATGTACACTCACGAAGATACACATACATTCACGTACACAACGTACACTACAAACACGTACAAAAACGTGCACGTACTCGCGTATACATACGCATGTACACACACGTGCACATGCACATACACAGATAATTGCTTACAAACGTAGCACGTTCACACGCACCAATTGTACACAGACACACATGTACATACTGTATGTGCGCATACACACACACACACACACACACACACACACACACACACACACACACACACACACACACACACACACACACTTGCATACATGCACCTGCACACAAATACGAATAAACGAGTACACGCACATACGTATACACACGCGCACAAGCGTACACATGGCTATACGCAAAAACCTATACACACAATGTTTTATTGTGCGCGCAGTGACACGCACCCATCCACAAAACTTGCGCACACACACGCACACACACGCACACACACACACACACACACACACACACACACACACACACACACACACACACACACACACACACACACACACACACACACACACGAACTCTCCCCTCACCGACAGGACCTAACCGTCAATGTACATACCAATTTTGTTGGGTAAATTGGAAGAAAAATCATTTTAATAATCCCGCCCTTGTACTATTTCATTTGCAGAGCGCAAACAATGGTCTCGCTGGGACGAGAGAACTGGGCGCGCGGACCATTGTTCCCCGTCCGATGCCAAGCTTGTGTTGATATTGTCGTCACAAGAATGGCCTCTGCGTGGGGAGGAAGGGAGGAAAAGAAGGAGAGGGATGAGAGGACAATGAAGAGGAGGGGTTAGAAGAGGAAGACGAGGCGAAAGAGGAAGGAGAGGAGGAGGAGGAAGAGGAGGAGGAAGGTAGAGAAGCTGGAAAGGTGAGAAAGGAGAGACAATGGGTAGGAAAAGGGAGTAAGAAGGATAAGAGGACAACGAAGAGGAATTGGAAGGAGAGGACGAAGGTGAAGTAGAAGAAAAGGAAGAAGGGAGTGTAAGAGAAGATAGAAGAGAAGGAAGAGGGAAAAGAGTAGATAGGAAAAGGACAGGATAAGAGGGATAAAATGACAATGAAGAGGAGCTGGAAGAAGAAGACGAAGTGAAAGAAGTAGAGGAAAAGGAAGAAAGTAGAGGAGGAGGAGTTAGAAGAGAAGGCAAAAGGGGAAAGAGTAAAAAGAAAAGGGAAATGATAAAAAAGGAATAAAAGGACAATGAAGAGGGAAACGAGAGGAGAAAGAAGTGGATGAGGAGAAAGAGGAGGTAGAGGAAAATGAGAAATGCAGAGGAGGATGAGCTGGGAGAGGCGACAAGTAAGGAGAGTTGATGGAAAAAGAATGGGATCAAGGGGCAGTGGAAGAGAAAAAGGAAGAGGACGAAGTGGAACAGGAAATAGAGCTGAAGGAGTGGAGGTGGAGGTGGAACTGGAAGCGAAGAGAGAAAGGAAAGAGTGGATGGACAAAGAATGGGATCAAGGGGCAGTGGAAGAGAAAAAAGGAAGAGGACGAAGTGGAAGAGGAAGTAGAATTAAAAGAGTTGGGTAGTGGAGGTGGAACTCGAAGCGAAGAAAGGAAAGAGTAGATAGAAAAAGAATAGGATCAGAGGGCAGTGGAAGAGGAAGAGGAAGAGGACGAAGTGGAACAGGAAGTAGAACTAAAGGAGTTGGGTAGTGGAGGTGGAAGTAGGAGCGAAGAGAGAAAGGAAAGAGTAGATAGAAAAAGAATAGGATCAAAGGACAGTGGAAGAGGAACGGAAGAGGACGAAGTGGAAGAGGAAGTAGAACTAAAAGAGTTGGGTAGTGGAGGTGGAAGTGGAAGCGAAGAGAGAGAGGAAAGAGTAGATAGAAAAAGAATAGGATCAAAGGGCAGTGGAAGAGAAAGAGGAAGAGGACGAAGTGGAACAGGAAGTAGAGCTGAAGGAGTGGAGGTGGAAGAAAGAGTAGATAGAAAAAGAATAGGATCAGAGGGCAGTGGAAGAGAAAGAGGAAGAGGACGAAATGGAACAGGAAGTAGAGCTGAAGGAGTGGAGGTGGAGGTGGAAGCGAAGAGAGAAAGGAAAGAGTAGATAGAAGGAGAAAAGGGAAGTAATAGAGAAAACGGGAGAAAGATGAAGACATTGGACACTTGAGCCAAACACATGGTATCTCGTATCTGCAAATATTTCTTCGATTTCGTCTCATTAATATAATTGTTTGAAAAGATCACTTTCATCTTGAAAGAAAAGTGTTTTAATTAGAAATTATGAAGCATTCAAAATATACATTTGTTTTGGTCACAATATCTTTGAAAAGATTACTCCTGTCTTGAAAGCAAAGCATTTTATAAAGAAAAAATATAAAACGCTCAACAGAAAAATATATGTCTGCTTAGTTTTGAAACACCTTGGGTCAAGTTCAATTGTCCGCAATAGAACTTCATTAAGTTGACCCCGTGAACGCCAGAACATTTTGTTCAGCCGAATGGAGGCCCTCGTTATGACGTCAGCACTTTAGTAAAAAAAAAAAAAAAATGGGG
>NC_134781.1:19947102-19969602 GCF_046742065.1 Oratosquilla oratoria | reverse complement strand
CACATGTATTCGCCGAGCGGCGATTCACCGGCAGGAGTACCGGCTTCGGCGGCGCTGCACTCTGATCGGGCCCCACGCCGGCACCGTAATTTGCTCGGCGGAGGTGCGGCCCCCTTCGTGTACCGCGCGGCGGAGGCCCCGCACCGGGGGTCCCGCACCAGGAGGAGGAAGAGGAGGAGGAGGGGAGGAGGAAGAGGGGGAGGAGGAGGAGGAGGAGGGGAGGAGGAAGAGGAGGAAAAGGGGAGGAAGAGGAGGAGGAGGAGGAGGTGAAGGAAGAGGAGGGGAGGAAGAGGAAGAGGATGAGGAGGAGCGAAGGAGGAGGAAGAGGAGGAGGAGGTGAAGGAGGAGGAGGAGGGCCGTTCCGGGAACCGGCGTCACGAGGTACCGGACCCACTTGCTCCGGTACTCTACCTGGATGTTCTTCAGTGTCTGTCAGGGTGGAAGCTTTCGATTCCGTTGGTTAAGGAATGGTGTATATGTAAGCTCATAGTTAGAAAATATGTTATAAGTTTAGAAAGAGTCGGGTTAAGTTTAACCTTTTTACTGTCTAAAGGGTTTTATTTCTATTAAAATCGCTTAACGGCTACGAGGATAATGGTTAAGTGATTAGTAATGATGTGGTTTAACGTCACACTCCCCCCCTCCTTATCAGGAGGCTAGGACGGTGCCCCTCACAGAGGGCTTTGTAGCGTGGAATTTAATGAACCATGCCCTTGGTTCAACTTCGCCGGTGGCAGGATTCGAACCGCCGTCCCCTCGAACTTCGCCGCAGGTAACGTCGCCCTAACCCGCTCAGCCAGCGAACTTCCATTAGTAGTAAAATGGGTTTATATTGAATAGTATGGTATGTTCTAGAAGGGAATGTGCATAACATAGGTATAACAAGTTGACTAAAACCTGGTTTAAGCTGTTCGAGTTAAGAAGTTTAATTTGATTCTGTTTGATTTTATTTTGTTTCATTTTTTTTTTATAAACGTTTGTTACATAGACGGCAATATTTGTTGACTTTGTTCCGTGTAAAGGCCTTATCATACTGGGCACTTCTACTCTCATCACCACCATCGACAGTTGAGAGTTCGTTTGAGTGAAAACGACTTCGGTTACAATTATTTTATTTCTCAAATCTCCAAATATCGAATTATTTTTCCTTTCCGTCATATATCGCAAAGCTGAATTATAAACTTAAGATTGTAGACCTATACGGATGTTAGACATCCTGTTGAATTTTTTTTAGAGAACTCTAGTTTTCTGTGAGCGAAGTCATATTCTAGTTATTGAATTGGAGGTTGGAGGTAGGAGGTTGGAGGTAGGAGGTTGGAGGTAGAATGTTGGAGGTAGGAGGTTGGAGGTAGGAGGTTGGAGGTAGAATGTTGGAGGTAGGATGTTGGAGGTAGAATGTTGGAGGTAGGGTGTTGGAGGTAGAATGTTGGAGGTAGAGTGTTGGAGGTAGGATGTTGGAAGTAGAATGTTGGAGGTAGGATGTTGAAGGAAAAATAGCCCAGTTTGATAACTCTTAACACAGGGGTTTAAGATGGTCTCGTGAAGGGTGAGGGTGCTACGGAATTGAATGAAATAGCCAGGGAAAGGGCTAGCACCGAGATGATTAAAATCGCCAGGCGACAGGCAGAATGAAAGAAAAAGTACCAACCGGTACGCAAGGGGCTCAGAAAGGTATAATATAAGAATATAAGAATGAAGGAGATTGCAAGAGACTATAAGGCCTACACTAGGCAGTTCCATGTCCATTACCACCTGTCTTCCCCCATCCATAAGGTTGTTTAACAGTTTCTTAAAGCAACCGTTAGTTTCAGCGCTCACTAAATATACAAAGTCTATTTCATTTATTTCAATTCGTTGACCACCCTATTAGGAAACCAATTCTTGACCATTTCCTTCTTAAATCTATGGAATATCTTTAGAAATCAAAACATACGAAGGAATTTTGAATTATAACTATTTACATGAAAATACAAAAGCTAAAAAATTCCTGACTGGCTGACGGAGGCGCTGATGTCGGTGCTGACGCGGTGCGCGCGTTCGCTGACGCCTTATCCGAAGCTGACGCCGATGCGGATAACACTGTATCCGACACAGACTCGAAAACCACATTTGCCAACATCGATACGGAAAATACATGTACAAACTTGAATAGGATTAATGTTGTATCTATCCGATATTAACTCTATAGGCACTGTAGCCGCTACACACGAGGATAACTTTATTATCTGATTCTGGTGGTAACGTGGATAACGTTGTATCCGATGCTGACGGTAAAGCGGATAACGCTATCCGAAGATATGATCACTGTTACCGACGATGTGAGCATATTTGTCACCATCGGCGCTGATAACGCTCTATCCAACATCAACACCGACGTTTGGTTACCTTGAAAGATCTTTGTGTGTGTGTGAACTTGTATGAATATTTTTACTACATGGAAACTGTGGGTGAAAAGGTCCATGTTTTGTTAATAATGTAATTTTTATCTTTATTACTATTATTATTATTATTATTATTATTATTATTATTATTATTATTATAATAGTATAATTATTGTTGTCATTATTATCATTAATCATTATTATTAATATCATTATTTTCATTATCATTATTATTATTATCATTATTATTATTATTATTATCATTATTATTATTATTATTATTATTATTATTTTTATCAGTTATTATTGTGATGATTATGATTATTATTGTCATTATTATTATCATCATCATTGTAATTGTTGTGGTTATTATTATTATTAACATTGATTTACCAACAATTCCAATCGCGTAAGAATGAGCTTCATCATCGCATTTGAAGAGAATTAAAGAGAAATCTCAATATTCGAAAATATATAATGTTACTAACGCAAAGTTCCAAAATCTCGGTAGATGCACTTTTTGATATCCTGGTATAATTCTGGAATGAAAAATTTGCTCCAAATATTAGAAATTTCTTAATTTTCTTAATATTTCCAGTGTAGAGAATTCTGGTTTTGGCTTTGCGCAGAACATCATCGCTAGTCGTATTGTCGGGCTGTTGGGTTTAACAACATTTATGGACCAAAAGGTCTTCTCCTTTGTAAAGAAGTTTAGTCTAGGTGTTGTCCAATAGAAAAATAAAACCGTTTAATATTATAGAAAAAGGAAAAATTACCTCGACAGTTTATTGGGCTAAAGTTGCCACTCCTAGAAGCCTCTTTTCAAAATGAACTAAAATATCCGAAACAAAAGATAATATTAATAAAAAAAGAATAATAGAAATTATAAATAAAAATGATAAATGACAAATAAAAATTATAGAAATGATAAATAACAATTGATGAATAATAATGAGAAAATTGCGTTGAGTTAAAATGTGTCTAATTCAAAGATATAAACGGATATATTGCCTATGGACTGTGTCGCAGTGGAGGCTTTTTATCAGCGACACGTCTTAAAGGTAACAAATACTCGTTGACAAGATCCACGTGGTTTAACTCCTTCACAGCAGAAGTGGTTGCCGTCTGTTGAATAAACTCATCTGGCGATAGCCATAATCAATTATTTAAATTGTCAAATTCGGTGAGATAGATTCGAGAGGGTATATGACCTGCGAATTGGGATTTCCACCTTAGAAAATAATTTCCTGACGGCAGTTAGAACGAACAACGATAGTTAAGTGGGCCCTATATGATGAATAATATTGCGCAATATTCCGTATTGTGCAATATTATAGACAGTGTAGGGATGGTATTGAAGAATGACAATATATTGAAGACATCAAATGTACAGGCCAAAGACGGGTGTATCTTCAATACTGCCCCTACACCATTAATAATATTGTACAATACGGAATATTGCGCAATAATATTGATCGTAGGGAGCGAGGGGGTAAGTTCTCCGAGTGTCCGAGGTTTCCGCCGCAACCGAGGAAGATTTTTCGGCCGCATGCGGGAGAACGCGTAGGACATTGCGGCGATTGGTTTGCAGCGCTGCAGTCGGTATCACACTGAGTTGTTTTACCTCAGACATTTGGAGCAGATTTTGCAGCCCGCAGCTTTCGGGAAAGAATCTTATATGCTAAAGGAAGATCATTTTCCTCTAATATATCAAATGACATTCTATGTAAATTGTTGAGAAAACAAAATAGTCTGCCAAAGCGGTTTTACGGCGGTGTTCTGGAGGTAGTCGGTATCGCCGATTAATCGGAGGCTGGAGGAAGAATAGCCTAATGTGATGATACCTTAAATGCGTGAATGTAGAAAGTTCCTTATGGCTAAATGAAATTGCTTGACGATACGAGTGATAAGATGCATTATATAATGTGTATACATGTATATATGTACTCTTTGTGTATATATGTTCATGTACATGTAAATATGCATCTAAGTCTATGCATATATATGTTTACACATACGTATATTTGTATATGCTTTACATATATAAATTCATGTATGTGCATTTAGTCGTGCATTTGTGTTTGTGTACACATTTAATGTGTATGAATATACGTGTAGGTACATATTTACATATATATTTGTCTATACAAGTGTGTATATATATATATATATAATATGTGTATGTATATATTATATATGTATACATATATGTATATATTATATATGTATATATATGTATATGTATATATTATATATGTATACATATGTATATGTATATATTATATATGTATACATATGTATATGTATATATTATATATGTATACATATGTATATGTATATATTATATATGTATACATATGTACTGTATGTGTACATATGTATATATTATATATGTGTACATATGTATATGTATATTCATTCATTATGTATACACATGTATATGTATATATTATATATGTATACACATGTATATGTATATATTATATATGTATACACATGTATATGTATATATTATGTATACACATGTATATGTATATATTATATATGTATACACATGTATATGTATATAATATATGTATACATATGTATATGTATATATAATATGTGTATGCTTATGTATATGTATATATTATATATGTATATGTATATATCATATATGTATACATGTGTATATGTATATATTGTATATATATGTATATATTATATATGTATATATATGTATATGTATATATTATATATGTATATATATGTATGTATATATATGTATGTATATATTATATATGTATATATATGTATGTATATATTATACATGTATATATATGTATGTATATATTATACATGTATATATATGTATGTATATATTATACATGTATATATATGTATGTATATATTATACATGTATATATATGTATGTATATATTATACATGTATATATATGTATATGTATATATGTATATAATATATATATGCTATGTGGGGATAGCTTTCACTTTTTCTACAACTCGGGAGAATAATGGCCGCAGCTCGAGTAGAAGGTGAAGGAAAATTGGCGTCTCGTATGATTCTTTCCACCAACTTTCCTACGGTTCAGGTTAGACTTGAGGGTTCAAAGTTGTCTCGATTCTTATGATTTAGTACAGCAGCAAAGCTACGGTTTTCTCGTTGCGATTCTTGGCTTCTCACAGCCAATGACGGGTGACACACATCCTACTAACTGGCATCATAATTTGGGTAAGCGCGTTGGTTGTAGGTTCGGTTGAGATGATCAGCCTCGTATTTGTAGCTCGAAGAAGCAAAAAGACCTCATCATTCAAAATACAAAGAATGAGTGCTCTAGACAATCGTTTGACGATTATCGTTGAGCGATAATCGTACCGGGAAAAACGTACCTTAAGGTTTGCCAGTTGTCATGGACTTTGCTTTTCTTGTAATTGATAACGGCATACGAGTACAATAGTTTAATTCGTTTCAGATCACGGGCACCGTCGTCAGACAGAAACTTTGAATATTTTTTTGCCCTCTTCCATGTGTGCCAGTATCTTCAGCATTCAGATCTGCAGAAGCGAAAAGTTTACGTTGAACGATCTTCCAATATGGTTGAGGCGAAAGATGTCTTGGATTGAGAACATACACACAACACACACACACACACACACACACACACACACACACACACACACACACACACACACACACACACACACACACACACACACACACACACACACACACACAGCACACATACACACACACACACACACACATACACCTCACATACACACACACACACACAGCACACATACACACAGCACACACACACAGCACATACACACAGCACACACACACAGCACACACACACACACACACACAGCACACACACACACACACACACAGCACACACACACACACACACACAGCACACACACACAGCACACACACACACACACAGCACACACACACAGCACACACACACAGCACACACACACAGCACACAGCACACACACACACAGCACACACACACACACACAGCACACACACACACACAGCACACCTACACAGCACACATACACACACACACACACACACACACACACACACACACACACACACACACACACATACAGCACACATACACACAACACACACACACACACACACACAGCACACACACACACACACACACACACAGCACACACACACACACACACACACACACACACACACACACACACACACACACACACACACACACACACACAAAGAAGCACACACACACACACAAGCGCGCGCGCACACATACGCACACACACACACACACATACACACACACACACACGCACACACACACAGAAGCACATACATACACACACACACACACACACACACACACACACACACACACACACCTGTCTTTGTCGTTTTCTCGTCTTTGTTTTATTCGTCTTGCAGTCGTCGTCGTCTTTTCATTTTCTCCCACGTCGTCGTCGTCGTCACATCATTTTTTTTAATTCTATTCTTCATTTTCTTTTGTTCCTTTCACCTGTGTTATTCATTCTCACTTTCCTCTTTTCTTGTTATTTTCTCTTTTTCATTTTCTTTTTTCAACTTCTGTTATCCTGTTGTTTGATGACTTTAACTGGAGGATGATAATGAAAATGATCTGAAAACGTGTCTTTTGTGCGCACGTGTACATAGAAATATACTCATCATATATTCTCATGGTTTCTTGAAAAAAAGAATCACCAAAAGATTCAATATGGATTTCATCGCGGCTTATTTGTACGCCTGTAAGAGATACATCGTTTATTCTCGTAGCTTCAATGAAACTCAAAAATGTTCTTGACAGTTTCAATAGGCACTTGATTGTGATTGGATTGTTGACCCGAACTTGTCTGTTTAAGGGGATTAGGTGTCTGTAGGGGAGGAGAGGGAAAGGGAGAGGGAGGAGGACGAGACGGGAGGGAAAGGGAGGGTAGGGGAAGTGAGGGGAAGGGTGTTTACAGGGAGGGTAGGGGAGGTGAGGGGAAGGGTGTTTAGGGGGAGGGTAAGGGAGATGAGGGGAAGGTTATTTAAGGGTAGGGTAGGGGAGATGAGGGGAATAGTGTTTAAGGGGAGGGTAGGGGAGGTGAGGGGAAGGGTGTTTAAGGGGAGGGTAGGAGAGATGAGGGGAATGGTGTTTAAGGGGAGGGTAGGAGAGGTGAGGGGAAGGGTGTTTAAGGGTAGGGTAGGGAAGGTGAGGGGAAAGGGTGTTTAGGGGTAGGGTAGGGGAGGTGAGGGGAAGGGTGTTTAAGGGGAGGTAAGGGTAAGGGTGTTTAAGGGGAGGGTAGGGAAGGTGAGGGGAAGGTTGTTTAAGGGGAGGGTGGGGAGGTGAGGGGAAGGGTGTTTAAGGGGAGGGTAGGGGAGGTGAGGGGAAGGGTGTTTAGGGAGAGGGTAGGGGAGGTGAGGGGAAGGGTGTTTAAGGAGAGGGTAGGGAAGATGAGGGGAAGGGTGTTTACAGGGAGGGTAGGGAAGGTGAGGGGAAGGGTATTTAAAGGGATGGCAGGAGGGGAAGGGTGTTTAAGGGGAGGGTAGGGGAGGTGAGGGGAAGGGTGTTTAAGGGGAGGGTAGGGGAGGTGAGGGGAAAGGGTGTTTAAGGGGAGGGTAGGGGAGGTGAGGGGAAGGGTGTTTAAGGGGAGGGTAGGGGAGGTGAGGGGAAGGGTGTTTAAGGGGAGGGTAGGGGAGGTGAGGGGAAGGGTGTTTAAGGGAAGGGTAGGGGAGGTGAGGGGAAGGGTGTTTAAGGGTAGGGTAGGGAAGGTGAGGGGAAAGGGTGTTTAGGGGTAGGGTAGGGGAGTTGAGGGGAAGGGTGTTTAAGAGGAGGGTAGGGGAGGTGAGGGGAAGGGTGTTTAAGGGGAGGGTAGGGGAGGTGAGGGGAAGGGTGTTTAAGGGGAGGGTAGGGGAGGTGAGGGAAAGGGTGTTTAGGGAGAGGGTAGGGGAGGTGAGGGGAAGGGTGTTTAAGGGGAGGGTAGGGAAGATGAGGGGAATGGTGTTTAAGGGGAGGGTAGGGGAGATGAGGGGAAGGGTATTAAGGGGAGGGTAGGGGAGGTGAGGGGAAGGGTATTTACAGGGAGGATGGGGAGGTGAGGGGAAGGGTGTTTAAGGGGAGGGTAGGGGAGGTGAGGGGAAGGGTGTTTAAGGGGAGGTGAGGGGAAGGGTGTTTAAGGGGAGGGTAGGGGAGGTGAGGGGAAGAGTGTTTAAGGGTAGGGTAGGGGAGATGAGGGGAATGGTGTTTAAGGGGAGGGTAGGGGAGGTGAGGGGAAAGGGTGTTTAAGGGGAGGTGAGGGGAAGGGTGTTTGAGAGGTGAGGGGAAGGGTGTTTAAGGGGAGGGTAGGGGAGATGAGGGGAAGGGTGTTTAAGGGGAGGATAGGGGAGGTGAGGGGAAGGGTGTTTAAGGGGAGGGTAGGGGAGGTGAGGGGAAGGGTGTGTAGGGGTAGGGTAGGGGAGGTGAGGGGAAAGGGGGGGATAGGGGAAGGGGAAGGGAAGAAGGTACTTACAGTCATAAACGTTACTGTACTCTAATATACTCTAATGCACCATGTTGTACTGTACTGTAATGAATGACGTGGTGTATATGAGGTTACCTCAAAGTTCTGTATTTGTTTATACGTTTATCGTATTCCGCCTTAATGAAAGAAAAAAAAGAGGCACCCTGGAATGAGGATATAAAAAAAAAAAAAAATAATGGAAGGAACACTTGCCTCTACAGCAGTACTTTTCAACGTAGGGGGCGTGTGCCCCACAGAGGGGCAATTCAGTTTTTCAGGTGGGCAATGTAATTTTTAAAGGGGGGGGGGGCAATTGAGGGCAATTTAGGAAGTCTGGGTCAATTTGTTCTAATTTTTGTTTTATTTATTTATTTATGTATCTATTTTTTTTTTAATGCCTTGTTCTTTTGAACCGGTTTTAAACCAAAGTTTTATGCTTTTTTCAGCAGTAGAGGAGTTTATTTTTCGAATGATAAGAGTTGTACATCACCACATGGGGGACAGACATCAGGAACTTAAAGGTAGTTAGGTGAGGCATGGCCTAAAAAAAAGGTTGAGAATCACTGGTCTACAGAATGTTAAGGGATTGCTGTTTATTATTTCTGCAACCTTGAAAGAATGAAGAAATAACATGGAAACAGAAGGCACTGATATTCCCAAGAGAAAAGATGTATTGTTTACAAATTGTCATCGCTAGAAAAAGGGTCGAGGAAAATGGGCTACAATGTTTTGTCTCTTCGTGTGAAAAGAGAGAGAGAGAGAGAGAGAGAGAGAGAGAGAGAGAGAGAGAGAGAGAGAGAGAGAGAGAGAGAGAGAGAGAGAAGGGATGGAGAGGGAAAGCACTGACTTTGTTCTCTTTGTTTAAAAAAAAAAAAAAAATACTCCGGACAGTGCCAAGGGTCACTGCCACTGTAGACCGGGGCTCGTCGGAGGAATCTGGAATAAAGACTCCTTTTTGTGTCCGTCGTGGAGTTTCCCCTCCACGGCGGCAGTTCGTAAGTTCGGGTAATTGAACGGTATCCTGCGGAGGGTGGAAGGGGGAACTGAAATGTAGGTTATTCTCGGATGCGTGCGATGCAAAGACTGCTGAAGTTTAGATGCAGAGCGCAAAGAGATTTGGAACCATCAAGTCAGAGGGTCGTCCCTTTGCCCTATGGAGAGAGAGAGGGGAGGGGGGAAGGAAAGAGAGGCAAAGGCAGAGGGAGAGGGAAAGAGAGGCAAAGAGAGAGGGACAGAGAAAGACAGAAGGAAAGAGAAGAGAGAGGCAGGAAGAAATGTTAAAGATGGGGAAGGGAAATAGGAGAAAGGGAGATGAGAAAGAAGAGAGTTAGGGAGAGAAAGAGAGCGATAGGAAAGGAGGCAGGTAGGTAGATGAGTAGGTAAGTTTGTATATAGGTCTCTTGCTAACGAAAGCCAAAGATATAATAGTGTGATCATTTTTATAGCTGTCTCGCGCAGGACTCGAACCTACCGCTCCGTCGCCACAGTCCTGCGCGCGACTGTCATGAAAATTATTTGATTGATGTTGCTGTCCATTAGCGAATTTCTCACGTATACAATAATGTACTAACAAGTTGAAAGTTTTAACTAATGTGAAAGTGCAAGTGTGTAGTTTTCAGTGTTTACTGCAGGACCACCGGCCTATCCCATGGAGGGCGACACATCCCCTGTACTTCGCCACGGTAGCATAACCCGGCTTGATAAGGTTGTATGGATGGTGGAAATTACATGTGGAGTGTGGAGCGTATTAGGGTGGCTATGGTTGCAAGTGGAATCTGAGACCACATCAATGAGGTTTCAACATTGAAGTGCAACACTGGTATACTGCACCTCTGATGTCCACCGTTGCAAAGAAATTTGTTTGACACTTTCCCAGGATACGAACTCGGGCCTTCCGCTTTCGAGATCGTAACTCTACCCACTGCTCCACGCAACAATGAATAGATAGATACATAAATAAATAGATGTAGATGGATAAGTGAATGAACAGATGTGTAGATAAAAACAAACGAATGAGTAAATGAACATTCTAAATTTAGAAAATAGGGTTATTATTTATAAATGAATTAGGGCACCACACCCTTCCCTCCCTCCCCTCCCTCCCCTCCCTCCCTTCCCTCCCCTCCCTCCCTTCCCTCCCCTACCCCTAAACCATCCCCTCCCTCCCTACCCCTAAACTTTCCCCTCCCTCCACTACCCCTAAATTCTGTACATTTCCCTCCCTACATTGGCCTCCGAAATTTATACATACATACAATGGAGATGCAGAAGTAAGTAAAAAAAAAATTAAATAAATTATCAGATGAATAATAAATAACCACATAAGCGAATAATAAATACTAAACAAAATATGGATAGTTGAATACAGTAGATATACAATCAAGCAAAATAGTCCATTGTATAAGTATTATATCCTTTTGTGTGTATATAGAATTTGATTTCGTGTATTCACTTCTGCAGGAAGTCTGTAGTTTGCGTTGTTGTCTTTTTGTTTCGCCGACTTTTAGATCTAATCTGCCAATATGTCCCGTCTGGACAGTATTTATTGTAAAATATATATTAATTTCTGACGCCATTCACAATCTTGAAGACGTCGTTGTCATGAATGGGCCAATCAAATTGCAAATAGTTAAACCTTTGAAAGTATCTATGATCTAGGAATATATTCTAATATGTTTCCCTCGTGTGCGTGTATACAAGCACGCACACACACACACACACACAAACACACACACACACACACACACACACACACACACACACACACACACACACACACACACACACACACACACACACACTTACACACACACACACACATGTATGTATGTATGTATTGTGTGTGTATGTGTGTGTTTGTGTGTGTGTGTGTGTGTGTGTGTATCGAAGTATTCAGTTCGAGACCACTTACACGGGCCAAGTTCGTTACGTGCCCTATTGAGACTGGTCCGATTTTTATCATTTTTCTTCTTTCTCTTCTTGTTCTTGTGGGGGTAAGAGGTGGAGGCGATGACCTCTGATGGGAGAAAAGCTGGGTGTGGGGGTGGGGAGTAAGGGGGGAGAAGTTGTACCACGCTCCTTCTCCGCCGTCATCATCGTCTCCGTCGTCGCCGTCGTCTTCGTCGTCGTCGCTCCCCGCCGAGTCAGTGATGGCAAACGCCGTACACCAAGTTCCAAAACTATCTATTGAATCGGCTCTCAAGTGTGGTGATTGGCAACGATGACTGTGATTGGTCCGCTCCCCCACCCATCCAATCAAAGGGCCATTGACAACCCCCCACACCCCGTCTCTCCCCTCCCCCCTCCCCCCACCATCCATCCACCACCCTCACCCCTCTCCGCCCTTCCCTTCCGCAGTCCATAATATTTGGTATGATTCTTGTGCCTTGTGCCCGGCGTGTGGCCTGAATGGATGATTGCTTCTGCCGGTTCGCGTTGGACGTTGATAGACTCCCTCAAGGGGGCGCAGGGGATTGCAGAGGCGGCTGTTCGTCCAGAGGCTGGGAAATACCATTGTATTTTCTTAGTTTCCATCCCTTGTTTTCTCCTTCCTTCTCGTACATCCCCTTAATCCACGCCATCCTGTTATCCATACTACTCTTAATCTTCCTTGTCATCGTCATCATCAAAATGATACTCTGTCTCTTCTTTATCCTCCTAATATTTTCTCTCTTCTACTAGCTCGTCTTTCTATCTTTATCCTTTTCCTTTTCGTCTTCCTGTCACTCCTTCTCCACTTCGTCTTCCTGTCACTCCTTCTCCACTTCGTCCTCCTCTTTCTCCTTTTCCACCTCGGCTTCCTCCTCAGTCCCCTTCTTGGAGATGCGTCCAGACCCAGCCAGGGGCCCCAGGCCGCCCCGCCCAGAACTTGGAGCCGTCGAAGTCGAAAGGGTTCGTTTCCGTCAAAGGGGGACTTCGCGCGAAGTCCGGCGGCCCCTTCTCTTGTGTGTCCGGCGAGCGACCGACCGGTCACTTGTGTTCGGCCCGGCGCACGGTTTCTGGGTCTCCTTCCGGCCGGTGCCGTTTGAGTTCTGCAGTAGTTGTCTCGCGTCATTAAACTTAGTTTCTCCAAAGGCTCTCCTCCTCGACCTCCTCCTCGACCTCCTCCTCGACCTCCTGGATCTCCTTCTCGACCTCCTGGATCTCCTTCTCGACCTCCTGGACCTCCTGGACCTCCTCCTCTTCGACCTCCTGGATCTCCTTCTCGACCTCCTGGACCTCCTCCGCCTCCTCCTGGACCTCCTCCTTCTCCTGGACCTCCTCCTCCTCCTTCTCCTGGACCTCCTACTCCTCCTCGACCTCCTACTCCTCCTCGACCTCCTACTCCTCCTCGACCTCCTCCTCAATCTCCTCGACCTCCTTCTCAATCTCCTCGACCTCCTCCACGACCACCTCCACGACCTCCTCCTCGATCTCCTCCTCCTCCTCCTCCTCCTCGACCTACTCCTCCTCCTCCTCCTCGACCTACTCCACCTCAACCTCCTCCTCCACGACCTCCTCCTCCTGACCCCTCCTCCTCCTGACCCCTCCTCCTCCTGACCTCGATCTCCTCAACCTCCTGGACCTCCTGGACCTCGTTCTCCTTGACCTGGACCTCCTGGACCTCCTGGACCTCCTCCTCTTCGACCTCCTAGACCTCCTCCTTCTCCTGGACCTCCTCCTTCTCCTGGACCTCCTCCTCCTCCTTCTCCTGGACCTCCTACTCCTCCTCGACCTCCTACTCCTCCTCGACCTCCTCGACCTCCTCGGCGATCTCCTCTTCCTTCACCTCCTTTTCCTCCACCTCCTCCACCACCTCCACCACCATCTTTTCCTCCCATATTTTCTTCCTCGACCTCCTCCACCTTCACTTCTTCCTTGACCTCCTCGTCTTCCACCTCCTCCTCCTCCACCTCCTCCTCCTCGACTTCCTACTCCTCCACCTCATCCACCTCATCTACCTCCACCTCATCTACCTCCTCTTCCTTCTCGACCTCATCTACCTCCTCTTCCTTCTCGACCTCATCTACCTCCTCTTCCTCAACCTTATCGCTGTCGTCAGCATCGTCTAGGTTTACGTTGTAGGCGTCGATGTGATTTTAGATTTCTGGAGAAATTTGGTGTTTTTTGGGGGAGGGTAGGCGGGGAGTCGGGAGCATTTCTATTTAGATTTCTCTCGTTCGCTCTCGTTCTCTCTCGCGCTCTCTCTCTCTCTCTCTCTCTCTCTCTCTCTCTCTCTCTCTCTCTCTCTCTCTCTCTCTCTCTCTCTCTCTCTCTCTCTCTCTCTCTCTCTCTGTCTCTCTCGCTCTTTCTTTCTCTCCTTTCTCTCCTCTCTCCTCTCCTATATCTCCCTCCTTCCATCCTCTCTCTCCATCCTCTCTCTCCATCCTCTCTCTCCATCCTCTCTCTCCCTCCATCCTCTCTCCCTCCATCCTCTCTCCCTCCATCCTCTCTCTCCCTCCATCCTCTCTCCCTCCATCCTCTCTCTCCCTCCATCCTCTCTCTCCCTCCATCCTCTCTCTCCATTCTCTCTCTCTCTCTACATCCTCTCTCTCTCCATCTCTCTCTCTCCATTCTCTTTCTACAACCTCTCTTTCTACAATCCCCTTCTCTGTCTCCCCTTCCTCTCGCGATATTTTGTCTCCATTTCCTCTCTCCCCTTCCTCTCTCTCCTTCCTCTCTCCCCTTCCTCTCTCTCCTTCCTCTCTCCCCTTCCTCTCTTTCCTTCTGTCTCACCTTCATCTCTCCCTTTCCTGTCCCTCCTTCCTGTCTGTCCTCTCTATCACCTTCTCCTCCCTTCTCTGTCTCCTCTCTCTCTCCCCTTCTCTCTCTCTCCCCTTCTCTCACTCTCCCCTTCTCTCACTCTCCCCTTCTCCCACTCTCCCCTTCCCTCTCTCGCCCCTTCTCTCTCTCTCTCTCTCTCTCCCCTCTTCCCTTTTTCTCCCCTTCTCTCTCTCTCTCTCTATTTCTCTCTATTTCTCTCTCTCCACTTCTCCTCTCTCTCTCTCTCTCTCTCTCTCCCCTTATCTCTTTCCCTTCTCTCTCTGTCCCCCTTCTCTGTACTTTTTTCTTACTGTCTCTCCTACTCTCTATCTGTCTCTACTCCCACTAGGAGGGGAGAACTTCAGATACCGCACGTCCAACACATCAGATGAAGCAAGAGTGGATGTCAGCGCAAGAAGTTTCTGGACAGGGGGACAATTGGCTTTCTTTGACATGCGAATATTTGATCCGATGGCCCCCTGTTACAGCAACCTAACTATTGAGGCATCCCACTCCCGGAACGAGTATGAAAAGATCAGGATTTACGAAGAGCGTATACAAAATGTAGACCAGGGCTCATTCACTTCTATAACCTTTACGACTTCAGGTGGGATGGGTCCTAGAGCAAAGGCATTCTACGCTCGGCTGGCAGAGGTGATGGCTGAAAAGAAACAACAACCAAAATGCAGCATTGTTTCATGGATGAGATGTAGACTGTCATTCTCACTCCTAAGATCAGCCCTCCTATGCCTGAGAGGTACTAGGTCCCCACCGCCCAAATCAGCACATATACAAAACCTAGATTTTGAGCAGACGGTGGTTGACAGTAGGATAAATGAACTTTTGTATTAGGCATTATCAAAAGATAAATAGATAAATAAAAGGGTTGTCGACCACAGTCATTGGCGGGAGAGGGGCCAATGAATTGTGTCTGTGGGAGACAGATCCTGCTGCTTCCACCACACAGTTCCACGAGGATGGAGGTCGTATATAAAAAAAAAAGTAATAGCAGAGGTACCAGGTCCCCATCGCATAAATCAGCACATGTACAAAACCTAGATTTTGAGCAGACGGTGGTTGACAGTAGGATAAATGAACTTCTGTATTAGGCTCTATTAAACTTAAAAATAAAAGGGTCGTCGACCACAGTCATTGGCGGGAGAGGGGCCAATGAACTGTATCTATGGGAGACAGATCCTGATTGCTTCCACCACATAGTTCCACGAGGATGGAAATCGTAGTAGTAGCAAAAAAAAAAAAAAAAAAAAAAAAAATATATATATATATATATAGTAAGAGTAATCGTTGTATTAATAGTAGCAGCAGTAATAGTAGTAGCAGCAGGAGCAGTAGTATTAGTAGTAGTAGTAACAACAGTAGCAGTAGTAGTAGTAGTAGCAGCAGCAGTAGTATGGTAAATATACACGCGTGTTGTGTCCAAACTGATTATTTTTTTCCACTTATTTCAGCCTCTGTCTTGTTATGTCTTCCGCTGGGCGATTTTATTCATCACATCAGAGGCTTACGTCTATGAAGATGTTCATTTGACAGCAATATTCACCTCGTATATGTTGTATGTATGATGTATCATCTAACCTTTTATGTATTATGGAGTATGGATTATATATTGTGGATTAAGTATGAGGCGCTTGGTATCATGTATTTGTTGTATGACATGTGTCCTGTGTTGTGTTACGTATTACATTAGAACATAGGAATTGAGGAGACTGCAAGAGACCATCAGGCCTACATTAAGCAGTTCAGTGTCCCTTACCATCTTTCGTCCCTGTTCATAAAGTTTCCAAATATTTTCTTAAAACAATCTGCCGTTAGGTGATTTTATTCATTACGGAGAGAAGATTTTCCCGTAATGAGAAGTTTAATTGTTCTTTGAAGTCAAGATAAGTTCACGCCAGTGGTCCCTCAACGGGCCGGCCACCTGTACCATATGTGCTCCGACTGCCAGGGCAAGTGGCAGTCACCGGTAGGTGTTGGAGTAGAGTCCGTGTCCGCGTTGTGTGAAGTGAGGTCGGAACCAACGCGCCTCAGCGCCAAAGCAGAAGGGAACTTCTCGGACTCTTTGTCACAAAATGGCGGACCGCCGTCTTCTTCCGGAGAGCCTCTTGCGGAAACATTTTTTAGGTTTCCGCACTGTGACGCTTCGGCAGATGAATTAAATCGCCTGGAGTCGGTCGGAACCGAATTGATGGTGTGAAAGGGGCACCGCTGCTGAAAGAAGAATAATTAAATAAATAAATAAATAAATAAGTAAATAAAAAATAAACAAACGAGTAGATAAAATTTTGGCCATCCAAACTAGAACCAAGATGTACAAGAACGACACAAGCATAGCTTCCATTGCTGACTATTTAACATATATACTATTGTCTTATAAATCAAGGAAATAGAATAGGATTATAGCAGTGCAACAACAAAGATTGAAATACTTTTTATTTATCTATTTTCGTATTTACGTCTATATTTAGTTATTCAATTACATGTTTATCTATTTACATATTCAACCATATTTTTTATTTATTTATTTATATATATATATATGTTCATTCATTTGCATCATGGTTCATAATGGGTTATCTTAACAGTGAATTCTAAAATAATGACAAAAATATTCAGAGGAAAATTATTTCTCCTTGTAGTTGGAGACTGCCCCGATCGGCCGGCCACTCGGCGTGGAGATGGACGGATTGAAGAAGTTGATTGATCTGAAAGAAATGTTGGGATTGATGGCTCGCGGAACTGGTTTGCTGTCTTCGCCGGGGGTTCTCTCTCTCTCTCTCTCTCTCTCTCTCTCTCTCTCTCTCTCTCTCTCTCTCTCTCTCTCTCTCTCTCTCTCTCTCTCTCTCTCTCTCCTCTCTCTCTCTCTCTGTCTCTGTCTCTGTCTCTGTCTCTGCCTCTGTGTCTCTGGTTTCTCTCTCTATTTCCCTCCCTCCCTTCCTCACTCACTCCCTGCCTCCCTCCCATCCACTCCCTCGCTCTCCTTCTCTCTGCCTCCCCCCCTCAATTCCTCCCTCCCCCCTCACTTCCTCTCCCTCTCCATCTCTCCCTTTCCCTCTCTCCCTTTCTCTCTCTCACTCTCTCTCTCTCTGTCTCTCCCTCACTCCCTGTCTGTCTCTCTCTCTCTCTCTCTCTCTCTCTCTCTCTCTCTCTCTCTCTCTCTCTCTCTCTCTCTCTCTCTCTCTCTCTCTCTGTGTGTGTGTGTGTGTGTGTGTGTGTGTGTGTGTGTGTGTGTGTGTGTGTGTGTGTGTGTGTGTGTGTGTGTGTGTGTGTGTGTGTGTGTGTGTGTGTGTGTGTGTGTGTGTGTGTGTGTGTATGTGTCTATTTCTCTCTTCCTCGCTACCTTTCGCTCATACAAGTTCATGTACTTTATTTGCCCCCCCCCCCACACTTCCACCGACATCGAGTTTCCCCCAGTCGGATGAAATGGCAGAGTGGTGGCTATCAAAACCAATGTACAGATGAACGAGAAGTAACGAAAGTGCTACTGAGAAAATTGTAATACTTCTCTTAGGCGAATAAAAACGCTTGCCGCCAGCCATAATAAAATTGTTGTCGTATAATGCATCGGAAGGGGCGCTCCCCAGCCGAATGAAGTAGTTAGTGCCCCGCTTATTTGCTACCTGACGAGGTTGTCTCTTCACTAGTGTTGCCATGACGTTGGGATGTGATTATCATCTTCGACTGAACCACATTTTCCCATTGATTTAATATAATTTGATTTGGTGTAGTGTTTCAATTTATCTATTGATTTTTTTTATTCATTTTGCTTAATGTCCCTATATTGTTTTATTAGTTTAATCGTTTATTCATGTATCTACTTGTTTATTTTTGCGCATTTCTCCACATCTGTTGATTCCAGCTGCTGAAACTTTTGGTCTACAGTCCTCAACAGGAGAGGAGCGGGATATGGTTTCTCTTACATAAGAACATAAGAATGAAGGAGACAGCAAGAGACCATAAGGCCTACACTAGGCAGCTCCGTATCCATCACCACCTGTCATCCCCATCCATAAAATCACCAGACGGCATTTCCGAAAACACCCTGATACCTTCTTATCCGGTCTACGGGTCAATAAACTTCTGCCAAGTTTAGATGAACAGAGGTCACCCGAACGGACATTTGCTTCTTGACAGGGAGCGGGGGGGGGGGCGAAAATGGGCCTGGCAACTACATAGGATTAGGCACTGCTTCCTCCGCCACAGGGCAATCAAACGTTGAGTGGTGAAACGTTTATTTCAAGCAGAACATTAGGCGGATCGTCTCCGAGTGTACCAAGGACGGTGCTTCGGCCGTAGGTTCCCAAGAGGACATTGGGGTTTCTTGGAATTCGGCGCCAGACCCCAAATTCAGAGGGTCACGGTTTGCTGTGCTCATAACACATGTGTGCGTGTGTGTACGTATGTGTATGTGTGTGTGTGTGTGTGTATGTGTATGTGTGTGTGTGTGTGTGTATTTGTGTAATAAACGTATGCAGTATATATATATATATATATATATATATATATTATACATATAGTGTTGTATGATATGCAATACAATATACATATATAATGTAGTATAGTGTTATATATGATGTACAATACAATATACATATATAATGTAATATGGTGTTATATATATGATACAATACAATATACATATATAATGTAATATAGTGTTATATATGATGTACAATACAATATACATATATAATGTAATATGGTGTTATATATATGATACAATACAATATACATATATAATGTAATATAGTGTTATATATGATATGATACAATACAATATATCAGTCGTGCGAAAATACCACACTCAAACATAGTGGGTGACACTATATTCTTCGCGGACTCCATGGGTTGACTCTCATTTTATTATGGCTAATGCCGGGAGATTTTATTCTACTGAGGCCTCGGGGTGACCTAAACAGCACCTTCGGCTCGATGGCGTCCCTTGTAGACTTTCCTCTGGTTGATATTAGAGGATCTTGAGTTGATGGGAAAGACCGTGTTGATGAAGTTGTATGTCAGTGACGATACTAGCGCTTAGCCTGTCACACCTACGTGACTTAGGCGAGTTCGAATGAGTTGAAATGACTTCGGTTACAAATTTTAATTATTCGAATATCAAAATGTCAAATCGTTTTTGAGTCATATATTGAGAAACCGAATGACGAACTGAGAGAAGTTAGTCTTATACGAATATTAGACACGTTGTTGAATTGTAGACTTAGGGGAATTCTAGGATACAGTATGCGAAGTCATCTTTCAGGTTTTTGAAATTCACAACATCTGACGAGAGTCGTGATTGTGTGACCCGGGGCCGAATTTATAAAAGATTCTAACACCTAAGTCTAGACATAAATCTTAAAAACGGCGGAGGTTTTGACCTAAATCCCTACGTCGGCGACCTAAATGCTTATGTCTAGACCGGCGTTTCTCAACCCTTTTACCCTTGCGTAACCTTTAAAAATAAATTGCATGTGTCAAGGAACCCTGCGCAAAAAAAAGAAAGAAAAAAAAAACATATACCATATCCTTCTCATCTTATTTTCATCGTGATAATAGGTTGAATAGGATGATGTCTATATTACATTATTACAATAACCAAGCATATGTCGTTCGTGTTCAATTATATCATGTATATGAAACTGAGTAAAAAATCAAAAGTGCATTAGCTTATCTCACTTGTTCTCGCGGAACCCTTAGGGACCTTTTGAGGAACTTTAGTGTTCCGGGAAACCCTGGTTGAGAAACGCTGGTCTAGACATTCTAGACATAAGCCGACATAGGGATTTAGGTCAAATCTCCGTCGTTTTGGAGATTTATGTCTAGACTTAGGGCTTAGGATCGTCGGCCCCTGGGCTTTAGCTAGGACACACATTGAGACAAAAATATTGAGTCTTAAAAGCAGAGCTGGGCGCGTTACCACCGAGCAGGAAGTGCGTTACCGTCAATGCGTTACCGAAAAATCTGGGGTGCATTACCGGCAATGCGTTACCGATTTTCATTTCCTTTAGACTGATTTTGATGAAAAAAGAAATGGAATAGAGAAGTATTTACTTCTTACGAATATTCTCAAAACAATATCTAAACTACAACATTAATATTCCCTTTTCTAAAACATAAAATAAACAGACCCAGGCACTTGCGTTACTGCGTTAGTAACGCACTACCTGTCCGACGGTAACGCGCCCAGCTCTGTTTATAAGTTGTAATGGAGAAATTTGAGTAATGTACTAGAAAGCTTAGATAGCAGATGTCAAGAGCGATTCTTTAGTGAAAATTAGTTCTTACAAAAGAATATTGTGTCTGTGGTCCGTGGGTAATCGCTAAAATCTTTAGGTTATTGGTCTATATCTTATGCAGTGAGTACCCCAGAGAAGGATTGGCAAAGCGTTTAAATCTTAGTTGCTTTTGTAAAACCCACACCATTTTATTCTCTTAAGAGCATTAATGGAGGACTTCAATCTGTTTCGAGTTTTGTCGATGTCGAAAGAGTCCTCCGACTGTGCAATAGGTAAGGTCAACACGGATGGTTGTATAAAACGGAAGAACTTCTTTGTCCGGTTTAGGTCATCCTGCCCCAGATGAGTTGTTTCCTGCCTGAAATCTTTTTGGGGAGCCTGTGGCCCAACAGTGTTGATAGGTAAGATTAGGTCAAGATTAGGTAAGGTTAGGTCAAGATTAGGTAAGGTTAGGTCAAGATTAGGTGAGATTAGGTCAAGATTAGTTAGGTTAGGTCAAGTTAGGTTAGGTCAGGTCAAGATAAGGTAAGGTTAGGTCAAGATAAGGTAAGGTTAGGTCAAGATAAGGTAAGGTTAGGTCAGGTTAAGATAAGGTTAGGTCAAGATAAGGTAAGGTTAGGTCAAGATAAGGTAAGGTTAGGTCAAGATTAGGTAAGGTTAGGTCAAGATAAGGTAAGGTTAGGTCAAGATTAGGTAAGGTTAGGTCAAGTTAAGTTAGGTTAGGTCAAGATAAGGTAAGGTTAGATCAAGATAAGGTAAGGTTAGGTCAAGATTAGGTAAGGTTAGGTCAAGATTAGGTAAATTTCGGCTCGGACAAAATCAATATGGTGGTGAGATTAGGGTCAGGCTGGATTAGTAATAGGTTCAGGTTAGGTTGACAACAGGTCGAGTTAAAATCAAGTAAGATTAATGCAGATTATAATTAGGTTAATAGTAAATTGGGTTAATATGAGATTAGGTGGAGATTTAATTAAAATAGATCTATGTTAAATTACACTGGATTAGATTAGGTTAAAAATAGATAAGATTAACCTTAGATTGGATGAAGAACACAGATATGGACAATATTTAAATCTTATCTGCACTTCGGGATGTTGTATATTTATTAACTTAATTTAAAATAAGCCCCTCCTACCAGTATGACGTGTTGATCCCTGATTGGATAATGCAGTGAGGCAACTTTTGAGAACGCCTCGTTATTCTTTAGCAACCAATCACAGGCCAAGGCAGGAAATAGGCGGCGAGGTCGCGCTATATCTGCTAAAATGGACAAAGAATTCTTGGATAGTACTTAATTTGTATAAATGATGTATGGGGACATACGCTGTACCCATACCAAGGTAATGATAGTCTTGTCGTGGAGGTCGTTGATGCTGATGCCACCACAACCACCACCACCATCACAACCACTACAACCACCAACACAACCACCATCACTATCATCACCACCACCATCATCACCACCATCACAACCACCACCATCACAACCACCACCATCATCACAACCACCACCATCATCACAACCACCACCATCATCACAACCACCATCACAACCACCACCATCAACACCACCACAACCACTACAATTATCGCCACAACCAC